>NW_021131405.1:540307-654435 GCF_004193835.3 Ostrinia furnacalis | reverse complement strand
TTTGTGGAAAATTATTCATCAATAATCCTTCAACAAAACATGTTTATTTGTCTGTTGTCATGACAACAGCTGCGTCAAAGTCGCAATGACAAGAAATAAACAATACAAATTTAAAATCATCATGTTAATTCAGCTTTAAGCACTGTTCTAGGACACTTAAATTTTGCTGTGTTATTTTTGACATTTTCGTTATTTCCTACTCTATCTTTTCTATATAGTTAGAAAGGAGCGGCATTCGTTCTTTCATTCATCCATTCATAGAGTGTGAAGTTGGATACGTTAACATGCTCACCAACATGACATCAAAAAACCATCGAATTATCGCTAGCGAGTAAAGTATACGGTAATTGAACTCATGGTATGATTTTAATGCAAACTTCATCGATCCACGTTTAAACTCTATCGACTGTAGTATACGAATACAAGTTTTCGATGGCAACTCATGGTAGAGGCACAGTTATCATTTACGAGTGGTCCCAGTTGCCGGAAGAAAATTGTTTATTTTTTACGGATCCGGCGACTGGGACCGTAATCCCAGTTAATTGCGGTCCTAGTCGCCGGAAGCCTCATTAGGTTTATTAAGATAAACAATACTTACGGTATCTATAAAAATAACAAACTCATACTAAGTACTCGTAAGACTTAGTTTCTTGCGCTGCTTCTTCTTAGCACTAGCCCGTTTATTGTCCCGAAGCAATGGTAGGGTAAATACTTCGCGTATTTTTACATGAATACCGTGCTTTTTGTAAGCCTATTTGCGAAAATACATAAGTGAGTTTTATGACTAAGTATTTTTATGAGTTTTTACTTTATTTTGGGAACAGCTATGTAGCAGTTGCAAGAAAGTCAAAACAAGACTAGAATACTGTATTGTAACGAGTATCACCTTATTATCAGTTAATCTACTTGTTGACACAGTTTTCAAAATTTTCATGTTACATAAAACTCAAGAGAGAATCAAAAATCGACCCGTTTATATTTGGGCAAATATTTATAATCCTATTCTAAATTAAATTTTAAAATTGAAATCTCTCGAGGTCTATTGTACGTGATTCGACTTTGGGACTCACTCAGGTGCAAATTAATGAAGACAATGTCGTGCATTTTGGATTCAGTCTCGATGTTGAGACAGCAAAACAATTCAAATTACCAAACGAAGTCGTTGTTATAAGATAACATGAAACACAAAACTGTCTATTTTATTTTATTAGAGTTATCTTACTAGTATTAGGTATTACATAGCAACCTCAAAGTTTACGCCAGTACTACGAATAGATATATTAAAAGTTTATTATTTTCTTTAAATGGCTGGAGAAAACGATGAAATTCGGTGAAAGCTGAAAAAAAATAACGCATAAAATGCAGGTGTTGATAACAGTACAATTACTTTATGATTGACAGTGGAACATGTTAAAGTGTTTCAAATGGCTTACCTTTGGTTTTCCTTTACCTACCCCTTTACAATATTTAGACTATAAACAGACACGTGTAAGGGTACTTATAACAAGCTTATCAAACTAGTACCGTCTCAAACACAGTAGGTAATTATAGGAATCAAAGCCAGAACCAGACTAGTTCAACTATATAACCGCTAAGCCATGGAAAGCCACTTAATTGATTTGCTGTAAACTACACACCTAAACTACAAGCCTTCAGAATAATCATATTAGTGAGACCTGAGTTATTCCAAATTCAGTGACTTCACCCGCGCTTAAGTAAAGGTGCCTACCGACTATAATCTTGTTACGTTTGAGCGACCGCACTTCAGTAATTATGCTGTTAGCTTATGTCGCCGACTGAATAACTAAGTAGCAGTATTATAGCAGTGCACCCGGCAAGGTGGAATCATAGGACTCCCTTCCTGTAAATGTAAGAAGCATATAAGGGAGAAATATGCGTAAATCATGCCTGTTTTCACCATCAATCCCTAATTTTTAAGTGAACCCTATAGTAACAAATAACAGGAATAATGTTTACATAGGGGTCACTTCTAAAATAGGGATTGATGGTGAAAACGAGCATCAGGCCTATCAAACTCCTCTGGCTAGCATGAAGAGTGCAGACAAAATCCTACAATAGGATAGTTTCCTAAAAAAAACTTTTACTCCGTCAATTATAGTACCAAAATAATATTTAACACGTATATTTTTTAAGTTATGATGCGTTGAAGTTCCCCGTGACGTCACAAACTGCTACTCTTTTAAGCACTCCTTGAAGTCACGGGGCTCTTCCTTTGAACTTTGGCGCCCTTTATCTCTTTCAATTTTCATTAGTTCGAAAAAGTGAAAAATACGTGTCGAGTATTTTTCGAAACATTAACTGACGGACTAATTAAAATTCTTGATTTTACCCAGGAAACATCCATATTCCCAAGATCTCCCCACGCGATCGCGATCTTCATTTTAATTTGAGCTACTCTGATTCAATCTCTGAGTCCTAGTATTACATACTGCAACTAGTGTCGGTATAATTATTATGATCGCTGCTATGTTACATTCGCCTCTAAATCCAACATCTATTAAATACGAGTAGTATCTTTTGAGCGTCCAAAGGTGGTATGTTTTACAACCTCTTGGTCTAGGATTTCTCGGATGTAAATAACTTTTGCGCTTCATAAGTATGTAGGTAAAGGAGTTTTGTCCGCCTCGTAGCATGAGGGATTCGTAAATTTCCTCGAAGTTCGGAATGTGATACTTATTTACCGCGCAACATTTTATACAAAAATACCAGAAATCTGGAAGATCGAAGTATTTACCACCATAATTTTATCGAAATTCTTGTTTGATGACTTACATCACAATATATTACGAGAAAACTTTCATGTTTTGAATGATAAAATTATTATTACGTAATAATATGAAAGTTCCTAAGTAGTAGATGTTATAAGTATTCAGATTTCACACAAACAGGTTTTCACAAAATTTTAAAATGTGACATGGTTTCCATCTACGGTCGATTTACAACTCTCATACTTACTTACCTTAAGATACGTCAATTTGACTACAGGAACCAAAGTTCCTTCAAGCTCTCAAGATTGATGTCCAAGAGCGTATTCTGCATTTTGATCGTCAAAGTACTGGCATTAGGTAGGGGAAACGAGGGCTAACTGTAACGGGGGTGTGGTATTAACTGAATTATTTCCTAATAAACTAATATTTTTTATTACAACATATTTTTGGGGCCGATATTTGAACACAAGAATGTCCCATAGTAGTTATTAACTACTGTGCTTTATATAGAACTACAAATTACAAAGTATTAACTATTGTTACAGAGCTTAATTAAATTAAAGCTTAAATTAAACGTCTCCGTAAAATGATTGGACGAGCAATTTATTCAGCAGTTGATATCCTTAGATGTTTATGAGAGAAATATCCATCATAACCTTTGCTCTATTCCTTTAGCTATCAAAGTTAATAATTGGATACTTTTCAGGCAGAAATAGTAATAATACCCACTGGAACGTAGGACGTAATCTAATTAGTACCCAGTTCGATTGCCTTCAACATTTCACGCACACAGATTCATTGGCTGTGATCAATAAACGACAAAGTCTACGGACTAATAATTAATTAATGTTATTTGTACAGCAACGTCACATCGGACTGTTGGAAAATAGAACCTATTACGACTGTATAAGATACAATGTTCAGATTGATCCACCTGTATTACAATTATTAAACGTACTTGCAGAGTAACGTTAACTACCCGTAAAGGAAGCAATGACGTGTGATAATTGATGTTCATTTCTAATTTACACAATGTATTTACATACGAGGGCGGCACTGAAAATTTCGGGAATCAAGGAAGTGAAACAACATTACTATTTAAAAATGTATTTATTGCTTTTTAAAGTATTCTCCGCGAACTTTGACACATTTTTCCATGCACGAAACCAATCATTGAAGCAACCATTGCATTCGGAAGTTTGGGTCTCCAAAATGGCCGTTTTGTAGGCTTCCACAGCTTCTTCAGGTGATGAAAATCTCTGACCACGCAATTTATTCTTTATTTTAGGGAAAGTATAGAAATCATTAGGGCTTAGGTCGGGGCTGTACGGCGGATGGACTAATAATTCTATGTTTTCTTGCTCTAAAAACTCTTTTGTTCAGTGCGCGGTGTGAGAACTCGCATTGTCGTGATGGAGGATGATGCGGCGGTTGCAGTTCTCTTTACGGAGTTCAGAAACGACCTGTGGCAAACAAATGCTAGCATACTAATCTGCATTAACCGTTCTTTGTCCCCCAAGAGGAATAGTCGCAACATGGCCGGTTTTGGAGACAAACGTGGCCACCATTTTTTTTGCAACACTCCGTGAACGAACAATTTTTGTTGGCTTTAATTCATTTTCGAACACCCAAACTCGTGACTGGTTTTTTGTTTCGGGTTCGTACGCGTATATCCATGATTCGTCACCTGATACGATGTTGTATACAGCATTTGAGGATCCTGCATGTAATCTNCAAAAGTCATAATAAATCATCGCTCTTGAATTTTCTCGAGTCAATTCCATTTTCTCAACGACTAAACAAGTTTGACAAGACCTTGTGATACGACCGAGAATCTTTTTTTAAATAAATAAATGGTATACGATTTTTAAAACCCTGGAGTTTGCAATTAAATAGATTTTAATATGACTGGAACAGTGGAAATATTCCATTCCCGATACTTTTAGTGCAGCCCTCGTACTAGCTGTTACTCATGACTTTCCATAATGTGGATTTAAATATAATAACATAACTAAACATTATAGTAATATGCATCAACGTAGATTAATTTTATCACATTCATAACAACAGACAAACAATTTGATAGTATAAAAATTCGGACATACTTTGTACTTAATAACATCCGTAAGAACCAAATAGTCATTGTTTTGTCCCCCCATTTTCCTAATTAAGTCTATAGGCTAAAGGACAAAATTTCAATTATTTGTCCGTCAGACAGTTAATTACAAAATTAGACTCGTATTTTTTATTTTCTTTCATAATTAAATAATAACAGTGTTACATCGAGTTCAAATGGCGCGTTAGGTCACGTCTATGTAGATTTTTTACTTCACGCGACATTTCAACTCAATATTCGATTATGAGAAAATGAACAAATACGCGTCCAATATTGTTTTATTATCTGTCTGACGGACTAAATAGAATTTGTATTTCATTACCCAGTCATCATCCCAATTTTAATAAAATTGCTTGTTAAAATAATGTGTTTTATTTTCCTTACTAGGCAGATGGCCTGCTTTCTTTACAATATATCTATCAAAGGAAGGAAGCAACCGACAGTTAGATTTTATACAAAATTTAGGTAGGTAATACAAATGGCCTCAGGCTTTAATTTGAAAGTTATCGGAACTTTCCGAAATCGAATCCCTGTTACTTTCCAAATAACTTCTTCCTAATTTGATTCTCATTAATACTGCAAAGTTATCGGCATAAAAGTCTACGGTCGGTAAATTACTCAAAACTTCGATGGGAAGGTAGACTTTAAGTAACTTACAAAATCTAAAAACGTGTTTAAATTTCGTCAGGGTAATGTGAAAATTCCGTTGCACGCGCCGAACCGGAAGTCGATGGCGTCGGGCGTTAAAAATTACGGAGGTCAGTAGTGCTGCCAGGTGGCCTGCTTTCCACCGGATATCCTGTTCTTAGATAATAAAGTGAACTATAAAACTTACCTGTAGATGAATAATTGAAAACTGTTATTAATTTTAGTATTCAAAAGGTTGACGCACACCAGAATAAGAGACTGTTCTTAAATGAATTACATCAGATATTAAAAACCCAATAAAGTTCTGAACCACTTTTAAAATTGTCAATTGGAAAAGTTATTGGCGCTGTAATACAAATTAATTGTCAACTCAAACGTTAAATTAAAAGTCATTGAAAAGTTGAGGAGTCCTTGCTAACAAAAAATTCCTAATCACAATACTTGTACAGATACAAATATTTGTTTCTAACTTCCTGTTATCTTTTGCTTAAATCTTAGCTCTAGTTGCACCACCTTAACATTAACGGTAACTATACATAACCGGTGTTTTTGTATGGATTTCGACAGATATTTGACGTTAGCTATAGTTGCAGTAAAATAGTGCAACCCAGCCCAAGTTTGTACCTATCTATTCATGGCTCTATAATCGTAGTTTATCAGACAGATCCAACTATTACATGTATAAGCCGTTTGTCTGCATTCACTAAATCACTAGTCTAGGAAATTGCCTGAGACGCGTCACACGAACAGCTGACTTGAGTCCCGGTCGCAGGTGGATGCGCAAGTAAAATTAGATCGAGTCGTAGCCCGTTCATTGTCACCGCGTTCGCCAAGGCCCAACAACAAATTGTTGGCCCATACGTTCGCGAAACAAGCGGTTTGCGTTACGTAAAATTAGCAGTGCGAAAACTAAAACACATCACTAGTGAACGGTTCATAGCTGAACTCTTTCGAAGCATGCTCTCGATTGCATGCTGTACTTTGATGATATATGTCTTCAATACACTTTTAAAGATTTGAGTTATAAAATTGTAAAATATGTCCCATCACTAGTGACTGAGAGTTGAGCTCTTTCGAAGCATGCCTCTCGATTGCAAACTGCAGGTACCTACTTTAAAGCAAATATTGTCAATGTATCTTACAAATAATAGCGTATAGGTTTAATTGGCTTTATTAACCACCTTGGAATATGGGCGTGTCTGAGAAAGTTTGATAAAGCCAGTCACTTATAAAAAATTTGAGATTACTTATTCTATGCCTAAAACTTTCATTTTATCATTTCTATGCTACCTATCTGTAAAATCTAGAACAATATTGTTATTTTATCTCAACTACATATTGAAGTAAATCTTCTTAATAAACATTAGTTAAATAGGTGCACTTAACTGAAAAAAAAAACCAAAGCGTTCTTTGTCGCTTTTTTTAAGACGTTAGTTTTTAATTTCAATAGTAACAATAATATGAATGCTGAAAATTTTAAATATTCGAGAAGGCACTGCGTCATCCGTGTCATGAGTTGATATTATAATAGTCCTATGACGTAAAAGTCACTCTACATTATCTTGCTTTTCTCAATGAAATTATTAGAATTTTGATTTCTTGGACAGTCAGGCCAAAAATTCCTTCTGACGGCCATGTGGCGTGCAGTTATGGGCGTGAATGTTAATGATTCTATGCGTATAGATTTATTACTATGCGTGTAGAATCTATTTGGATTTGTCATATAATAAGGCGTACCTACCTATAGAGTTGTCATTTAAATTTAATAAAATGTAATAAACTTAACCTATTTATTTGTTTCAAAACCGGTTGCAATTATAGCACAGTATGCACAGTTTCCTGTCTAGTAGGAAATGAAATTTGATTTGACCGCTAGCCTGACAAACGTAAAAATATTTCAGTGTTATAGATCTTCTATTTGATTAGGATACCGCTAACATGTTAGAAGAAGTAGAACCTCGTACACTTTGAGCTATTACGATACTCGTTTGTGATGCTAATAAAATCTCTTATAAATCCTTTGTGAACTCTTTTACATTATAAAGTCGAGATGAAGCGATTGATAGAGCCTTAATCATCTTCCAAGCCTTCATCTCATCTCACGGGAGCCTTTAATATACAATGAACATGATGCCCTACAAAATTGCATCAAGATGATAAAATGATGAATTCCTAGAAAATTGAATATCCACCCCTTCTTCAGCAATGTTATTTTCGCATACGAAAGTAACGTGTTCTGGGTTTTTTTCCGAGAGATTGGAAATTCTTATCATATTGTACGTTTGTTGTGCTGAGACGTTTAATAAAAGTATTAGTAAAGGTTGGTGAAGGTTCGTAAAGGTCAAAGTAGACTCCCTAAAACTATTCTAGCTTTTGCCCCTGGCTTCACCCGCGTGAAATTTAGTGTCATAGATCGGCATAAGCCTATATGTTAATCTGGATTACAAACAATAATACTGTAAAGTTTCAACAAAATCCGTTCAGCAGTTTTTGCGTGAATTACATATGTACATAATAATATGTACACTATATGACATCCTAACATGAATGGAAGTGACTTTTTATTTCTCTGCTCGTAATAACAAAAGAATATCAAGCTGATGCCTTTAACTATACTTATAGCATCTGTGCTTGTAATTAATACTTACTAATTTGTAATATTGTAGAGTTGTCGACTGTACCTGACCACGTGTCTCTATTAATATCCCTAAAGTTATTTCAGAAGTGCCGTCACTTCCAAATAGGCTCCTAGTCAGTATATTTAGTTTACGCCAATAGAAACTGTCAATTTTGTAAAAGCATTACGATAAAATTCAACTCGACTGTCTCACGCCCGTATTCACAAACGATGCTTGCTTAAGTGAAGCAGCAAATCGAACGCACAGCGTTGAATAGAGCTCTATGATTCCGAGTTCACGCGAATTGTGAGACCTCATAGTAATGTTTGTTAATACGGACGTCAGTTCAGTATTCAAGGATACTTATCTGAACTCTATAGATAAAGTATCTGAGACAGTCTAAGACTGACTGACGTATCTGAATGAAGATATTACTAGACTTTGTACTCAAGAATAGTTTCATTTATATCACTAGATACATAAATATCGGTACGAATGTTTTAGCTTTAGGGTGAGGTGTTTAGTAACCGAAACTGTTATAATATTAATCCTATATCCGTAACGCGTGGCCACTTGTTTGCACCTTACAAGCTTACTTTACTGTGCCGTCTGTGTCGCCAACTGGTGGACGCTAAGGGTTAAATTTCACCGGGACACCATGGCGGCGCAACCAGTCGCCGCTACCAACAAAATGTATACGGCTCTATTGAGAGTTACTCACCTGGTGTCCGTTTGGTTGCGCAAAGCTGTATACATTTTGTTGGTAGCAGAGACTGGTTGCGCCGCCATGGTGTCCCGGTGAAATATAGCCCTAAAACGATAGCCCTCATTGAATAATATTTAATTTATCTGTTACAAACATTGCCAGTTACTATTAGCGCGAACTATAGACACAGCTACTATTGACTTTCGTAAGTAACACAAGCCCGAAACTACTGCAGGGCACACAACTGGATTACACGGGTCACTGGCGTTGTTTGCCGTACTAATCTCGCCCGAATGTTTTGACACGATAGATTTTGATTGTGACAAGGAAACTGTGAAATTGTCTCTCACACCTTTATAGAGATCTGAACCCGAGGAATTTGAGGATTATCGTGTGACATAAAACTCGAAGCATCTGGATATGGGTATACTTATACGAGTATGTATAAGTATAGGGAATAAAGGATATACTGGTAAAATTCAATCAGTAGGTACCTATGTACTTAATAATATAACATTATGCAACTGTGTTATATTGGAAAATGTAGACACAAAACTAAGGGGGTTCGAGACTATCAGCTGCCTAATTTTTAATTACAAATTAATTTAAGACAGCTGCATACCTAAGCGTTATTTTTAGTATAATTTTGAAAAAGTTTAGACGTCACTTTAAACCTTGTTAGCTTTTATTTATTTCATGAAATCAGATAGCGAAAATGCATCATTATTAAAATATTAAGAAATATAATTGTTTATTATGCATCATGTGCAAATAATAGATGTTATATTTTTAGCCATACCGGGAATAAGTTGGACTAAACAAAAGTTTTAATATTTGCGCTTACGCTGTAATGAAAATCTAAATTACAGCATAAAACAGCGGGGTGCGGTGAGCAGTAAGTAGGTAGGGAAATATAGGTTCAGTTTAAAATTTGTACAAACCTCTGTTTACTCATCCTAATGCGTAATTTATGTTTTGTATTTTAATTTTTAAAATAAAATTCCCAAGAAGGTTTTTATTCCATGAGTTTTAAGTCAGTAATCTGTTTCTTATTTTCATTTGAAAAAAAGTTACATGAAATCATAACAATTTTTGTCTTCCTAGGTTACATGCGCTTTCCTTAACACTAGAGTACACGCGCGGACTACTATAGTAGACCAGGGTAACATTTTACGCTATAACTTTTTGAAAACTCGCGCCAGAGAGCTGGCATTCCAGGAAAGCCTCGTTTACTAAATTTGTCAGTAAGCCAGTAAAGCTTGGGTTGCAAGAGTCTACGCACTTTTCTAAAATTAGCCGTCAAAACTGCGAGTCTACTCAAAAGGCCGAAATCACTCGACAAAAAAATTATGAATAACTTGCAACAAATGGATTTACACCGTGTACCAGGCAGTAGAAAGTCATGAATACTATGACAGATAAAAAACTAATCATATTTTTTCAGTAATTTTTTTTTTGTTAACATTGGTCTCAGAGTGCAATTTTGGTCCAAAAAATTTACAACTTTTAAATCTGTTTATAATGTTTGATCTCAAATAGTTATATAAAGAAACTTTGATTATAAAATAACTATAATAAACACTTTTATCATTTACATAGTAATTCTATTCATAAATTGTTTATAAACTGATTTACAGTGATTTTAAATTGGCTTACCAGAGTAGGCCGCGCGTGTATTCGTGTAAAAAAAGGGGCGCGTGTACTGCAGTGTTAACCTTAGCGTATAAGCGATTATTAATAAGATAAAACAATAAATAATAATATTAGGGTTCCGTAGCCAAAATGGCAAAAACGGAACCCTTATAGTTTCGTCATGTCCGTCTGTCCGTCTGTCCGTCTGTCCGTCTGTCCGTCTGTCCGTCTGTCCGTCTGTCACAGCCGATTTACTCGGAAACTATAAGTACTACAGTGATGAAATTTGATGGGAATATGTGTTGTATGAACCGCTACAAAATTATGACACTAAATAGTAAAAAAAAGAATTGGGGGTGGGGCCCCCCATACATGTAACTGAGGGATGAAAATTTTTTTTCGATGTACATACCCGTGTGGGGTATCAATGGAAAGGTCTTTTAAAATGATATAAAGTTTTCTAAAAAACATTTTTCTTAAAGTGAACGGTTTTTGAGATATCAGCTCTCAAAGTCGTAAAAAGTATGTCCCCCCCCCTCTATTTTTATAACTACGGGGTATAAAATTCTAAAAAAAATAGAGGTGATGCATGCTAATTAACTCTTTCAACGATTTTTGGTTTGATCAAAGTATCTCTTATAGTTTTTGGGATAGGTTGATTTAACTGTTGCTGCTACGGATCCCTTTGTGCGCGAGCCCGACTCGCACTTTGCCGGTTTTTCTTTATTACACGTGAATTGATCGATTAAGCCCATGCATGTTAAGTCGTTGACTGCCGAGACACCAGACACAAAAGGAATTTTATGAATAATAAAATTGGCTCATATGTAAGCCGCGTGGCGCCCAATGTGGTTTCGCAAAGTTTTATTAGAGTCAATTCAAATTGGTTGAATCCCTTACTTTCAACTTTGCAACAACTTTACACTTTAAAAAAGCAGTCTGCAAGTTAGTTACATGTATATCTTTATTCTACATGAGTAAAGTTCATTATCCTTAAACAATAGTCTGTGGAATTTAGGGACATCGATCGTCCATTTATACTGTCTGGTGTATAATTGAGCTAATCCTGTTTGGTGGCCAGCTGTTGATTAGGGCATTGTAAGTTGCTAATGTTTCCAAGTAGTTTGAAATGGGTTCAGAAATAGAGCATTCAGTTAAACTAGGCTTGATAATATCTCTATTAAAACTAGGAATAATGGAGTTACTAAACTTCTGGCCTCAACCAAATAGAGACAATGTTAATACATTAAATAATAAGATTTTTAAATAAATTGACATTTACACGAAGCCAACCATTAGCATTATTTAAATACAGATAATTATTCCAACTAAAAAATTTAATGTGTGGATTTTCTCTATTCATATTGCATGACAGCAACAATAGATACCATCCGCATTGACTTACTTATATTATCTTATATCTTATATCGGCTTTTCTCTTAATTTCTACTTTTTCGCTATCTTCAATTTCTAGTATAATAAAATCGTGTCTTTATACTCGTGCTTTTAATGCCTACTTAAAATACAATTTAATAATTTCGTAAATTCTAAGTATAAACATTAAATTATGTATTTGTAGAAGCCGTCTGAGCTTTGAGGTTTATAATAGAATATTCTGCTTAAATCATGAATTAATCTCGACGCAACAGTGTAGTCCTTTCGGACCTGGGTTTATTGGATTACCTTCGATAGATTCAATTTTGGGGGCGTTTTTACAAATATAGGGTTGCTATTCATCCCCCTTAAATCATATTACAAAATAAGCCAAAGTATAATAAAAAATAAAATATCTTATCAAATCCAGAGGACGTCCTTTTTTAGCAGATTTCATTTTATTAATATGGTAACATCCTAAAAATGTTGTGTGACGATTTGTCGAGAAACGTTATCGAATTTCCTATTCAATAAAAGAAAAGGACTTTCATTACCAAGTGTAGCTGATTTATTTCGGTAATGTATCATTTGAGAAGTGAAAAGAAGGATCTAATAAAATGTATAGCGTTCGCTCTACACGTTTATGTAACACGAAATTTCTTTCATTAGTAAGAGTAAAATTTTAATGTATAAGCCATGTGCTGTTGCCTGTAGGTACTTATCTTAATTTTGTATGGTTATTGGTAAATTGCACCACCTAACTTAAACAGTAACTATAACTATAACCGGTGTGTTTTGTATGGAGTTTGACAGATTTCTGACGTTTGTTAAAGTTAAAGTAAGATGGTGCAACCCAGCCTTACTGTTTAGTAACCCTTATTCATCAAAATAAATATCATTATTATCATTACTATCTGGTGATAAGCTGACAAGTTAACAGGGTCCCGTATCGGAACACGGCTTATAAACTGAGTCATCTACAATAATGATCTCGTACAAAAAATATTTATGAAAGCGATTTTTATTAGCTGGCCCACTGTCAAGTGTCACGGCGTCTGATCAAATTCCTAGCTCAGTGCCAAGTACTTGTGCGGAACTCGGAACATGCGTTTACGATCGGACTTTCTCGGCGGTTCATCTATTCGTAAATTTTATTATTAAAAAAATGGACATCTACAATAATTATTTAATTTGTCATGAATTGAATATTGAATTTGTAAAGATGTAATATTTTTTATGTTGATGACGTCTTCCCGTCTACCTAAAACTGTTGTATAAAAGTCTGCCAAGAAAAAAATGTAAATGGTGTGTGAAATTAATTTATAACTTATCAATCATCATCTATGACTTCAGCGAATTGCATTTCACTGTTGGACGTACTTCAAAGCGTATGATCTTCCGCTTTTTCATCCAGCCGATTTTTTATACTGCCCGCTAAGTCTTTTTGAGGTCGCAAGTCAATCCTATAGGTGAGCGTCCTATAATATACTACAGTTTTCCAAAACGCTGTTTCCACTCAAGAACTCATTTTCTCCAACAGTTCTTATACCACAATTTAAGCAAACTCAATTTATTTAACAGTAAATGTTTCTCAAATGTAGGTATAAAAACTTAAACGTTGTGAACTTTATTATTCATAACGTGCATATTATTATAAACTACACACTTGTAGACTTCAAAGAAGTCGGGTCACCTTACATTTTAGGGTGTACATATTCTTGGTTGGATGATCACACAAGTAATACAACGATACTAAGTATCTACAGCTGAAAACACAGCAAGCTTTGCTGTACGTATTTCTGCAAAATAGAACTTAGTAACAAGTTCATAAGATTTCATTGTAATGTGCCGACACCTCTATATTACATGGACTCGTAAGTTTTGTTATACTCAAAAATAAGTTGTACTTTTAAGTGAAGCTTTGAATAACTTCCAAGTATGCAAACTCTTGTAGGTAAACAATACGACCTTTACATGAAAGCATACACACTGTGGAATCTTGTGAAATCTATACTATAATATTATAAAGCTGAGAGTTTGTTTGTTTATTTGTTTACTTGAACGCACTAATCTCCGGAACTACTGGTCCGATTTGAAAAATTCTTTCAGTGTTAGATAGCCCATTTATCGAGGAAGGCTATAGTAGGCTATACAACATCACGCTACGATCAATACGAGCAGAGCAATAATGAAAAATGTTGCGAAAACGGGTTTTCACGCGTACGAAGTCGCGGGCACAGCTAGTTAGTAATAAGAGCGATTTTCCTACATAAATGTGTAACCTGATCTGTCGTTGACTGTACGAACTCAGTTGGTAAAAATAAGTAAAAATCCGTCGGGATTGAATTAAATGGCTTTCATTGCATAATTGCCTAATCCCTAATTCGTTTTTGAGAGCTTCAATAGTATTTACTCGCGTAATCTGTTAAAACCAGGAACTCGATTTCTTGACTTAACTTGATTAAAGGGAAAATACTCTTACGTCTGTTGCCTAAAACCTTACGAAGAGCTAAACACCTGTTAATATGGATTAGCAGAAGATATGTCAGTTTATACGTAAATCTGTCACAAATATCACAATCAAGAATGTAGGATCTAGGTGTAAAAATACTAGCTTATTTCTACGGCATTGCTAGTGGCATTCGCCGTTATTCTGATGTATAAACAATAATTCTGTTAAGTTTCATCGAAATCCGTTGGGCAATTTTTGTGTAATAGAGTAACACAAAGTTACGTTTATAACCAGACAATCCTGTCAGTCAAGAGTGATTAAACAAACAAACAATTTTGGTAAATAGACATTAGACAGCCTATTAAACGATTAGGGAAAAATACATAGTCAACACTATGAATATCGCATCCCAAAGTAATATTACCCTATTTATTACGATGGATTACGGGCTTATTTACCTGTATGCACATAATAACATTCTAAATATGTACATCTTCCAATTTAGGAATGTATTCGGGTCATGAGGATGTGATGAATTTTATTTCCTATCTCGTGATAAAAACGAGGTGGATTGTGTTACTCGGAGTGGTGGCATCGATAACATAATATGGGGACCAAATTCATCCGCTTTTGGTAGTAAAAACGAATGTTTCATAAATAACCATTCTCGTAAACATATGTAAGTAGAGTCCGCGTCAGTAGACATTTGCAATTTCTCTAACAGTTAAATTCTATTAAAATTTACACATAACTGTGTTAATATGTTTAAGGAAGTAAGAAGAAAGTAAGAGTGAGTAAGATTTCAAAGTGAAGAAATATTATTAAGGGTACTGAGACTTTTAAATCTCTGTTTGAGTCGATATCACTGTAGTCACATTGCCAGATTCTTCCAGTACCTAGCCTACATAGGTAGAACCTCAGAGAGCTAATGCCTAAGATAGATAGAATTGAAGGGATCGGAGGCTAATGCTTATAGTAATATGATCCTATTTTTAGAATTTTTAGAACTTAAACAATATTGTAAATAAGACCTCAATAAATCTCAAAAATACATATTTTCAATTTTCAAATAAAGATACCAGGGATAAACAGTTTGATATCAATGTTAAGGCATATTAGATCGCAAGTTTGCCAAAGTCTTACGACGTGTAACCGTTTTATTAGACGAATTCTCATAATTTTATTTAATCCAGGATTGGCTTTCCCAGAACCGCTACAATGGCTTCTCATAACCGTTCCCCAAAGAGGGTTGGTGTCAAACTCAGCCTTATTTGTATCAATCAAACAAGTCACTGTCACGTCTAACTTCCTCGACCCAAGTATGTAGGTACCTTAATTATGTTCCATATAGATAGGGTAAACCAGAGAGTAATTGCCCACTGGTGTGATTAAATTAATTAAATTAAGTTTAAAGTCTATTTTGTTTTAAGATACTGGACAATTACTGTGCTGTGATGTGGGCAATTAGTATAAGTAATGGGCAATGACTGTACTTTTTAGAGGATTTTAAATTAATTTCATTATTTTCTTGTAAGTTTTAACTAAAAACTGTTAATATTCTGTTTAACAGTTTATTGGGTTATAAGAAAAAAGTCATAAATGATCGATAATTAAAATACTTTCTTAAATGTTTCATGTCAATGTGTTTGAAATCCTTAAGTGGGCAATAGCTATATGGTTTACCCAATATGTGTAGATATTTTATGGAATACTATAATACTACAAGTAGGTATATTTAGCTGCAACTTTCTTCATTGGTAACTATTATATCGACCATTAAAATTATTTTAAAATTAGCACTTGTAAACAATAATACTGTAAAGTTTCAAGCAAATCCGTTCAGTAGGTAGTTTTTGCGTCAAGGCGTAACAAACATACATCATGACACCCAGGCATCCTCAGAAACTAAGTGTATTAAGTATTAGTAGAATTTTTACCATTAAATGTACACAAGGAAACCAAAAAACACGTTGATTGCCAAAATTAGACCAACGAATATGGGATAATATAATTTGCCAGTCCCGACATTAATTTAGGCTTGTAACTTATTTTTAAACGAAATCTGATTTCTCGGGCAGTTAGAGAGACCCCAACCTGATTTTAAATTAGAAGGCAGGAATATGTTTATCAAGGCTTATTTTATTAAACTTGACGAAGTTATATTAAACGCCTTGACAAGTCTAAGGTTCATTGCACATAATTCTTTTATGTGCAAATAAGTTACAAAATAAAAGTATCTCCCAGTCAACCTTTTAGTCAAGCAAATTGATTAGATCGTACATGAATGTGTATTAGGTACTTAATGTTTATTAAGTTACACATTACCTCGTTTGCCTCCTGTCACATAAAAAAACACTCTTTTTAAATTAGTTTGAGATGCAACTTTTAACGCTAAAAATTAAATAACTACATTACCACCCACTCCTTGCGTCGTGCAGTCGGGTAAAAACTATCGAAATAACAAAAACAGTTCAGTTATAGTATTTCATTCAGATTCAATGTTGTGCAGGTATATTCATAAATATCTTTACCCAAATAAAAACATGAAGGTTAACAAGATTGTCTACACATCTTACATTCTTCACACCTACAGACACCTTTTAACTTCGTACCTAAAATTATTGAAATAATGCGCGTTATTTTGTGTCGTCCTCTATTTGAGAAAGATTTTGATACGAGTACTTATTTCTAAAAAGGTTTTCATACTATTTTAAGATTCATAAGCGGCTTTTAGTGTCTGTCAATGTAAGTAGTTTGGGTTTCTAATATTGACCAAATCTTTTTCTAGACAAAACAAAGATACCCAAACAGATGGGGCACTTTGTTTTGTTTTCTTTAGTTGTTTCTACATCGGTTAACATAGAAATAGAACAAACTTTCCCTGAGAACTTCATTCATTATTTAGGAGGCACTGTCGTAAAATTCGTTAAGGTCTGCCTCAGTATCTACATTTCAAATGTATGACTTAGGCAGCCCTTTGGAAGTATTGATGTATGAAAAATAAATGCGATCTGAACACGAAAGTTGGACGCATGGGGGCAGGGCAAGTATGCCTGTGAGGACAATCATTTATTAATGGAACGAATGCGTGTCATGTGGAATTATTTATTCGCAACGGACTCCGTCACCTTGACACAGCTCGTAAGAATACGTGTTTCAGTGTCTATGAATATTAGCGAGCAGAATCTGAAGGATTATTTTGATTCTTCAGGTGCACTACAAGTAATTCGGACCGCGGTGCGAATTAAAATACCCAATTGTTATTGAACTTTCTTACTGTAAATTTTGGAGTGGTGCGAATGGGGCGATTATTTTATATGGGGATGTCCACCATAGATGGTAATCTTCTTTCAGATTAAACTACGCTGCTAATATCAGATGATGACCTACCTTAACAAATAAGAGAGAAAAGGGAGGAAATCTACCCTAATATTCTATAATTCTCATGCAGTAGAACTACACATAAACGACAGAATTTTTCGTTAAAAATTTTTTGCATAACTTCTAACGCATAGCCGAGTAGATTTCTGCAGTGGTGCGGGAGGATATATTTGTTACATGTAGAAACTGTTTATTTTTTTGACCTGGCTGTTCTATTTCACGTATGCCTAAGCGGGTAACTCCACCCGTGGCGTGATGGGCCGTGCACCGTATGTTCGTACCTACTTTATTTGATCTATAGCTTTTAGCTGGTCTATTTTATGACTAGCCAAACTATCTACTCTTGTTCTCTGCAAATTCTTTGCTTTTTAGGTACCTTTAATTTTTAATTACTGCCATCATCCATCATGGCATAATCCTGTGTGACGCACCAATATGCTACCTAAGATTTTTAAATTCTTAACAAATATCTTTGCCTTTAATACAGTTTTATTTAAGGACTGTCAAAAATAACAAGTGTATTGTATTAATTTACATTTTAATTGCAGAACTGTAACACACTATCATTAAAGGGGGGGTTGATCCATATGGGTTTAATTGCAGGAATTCGGGATAGGGATCGGACCAGTTCTGTTTTGCTATATTATTGAAAATATTAATCGAAATAAATAGAACCATTTTCAGTTAAACAGAGGAATCTCGCAAATTGTAGTCTGTAGGTATACTCTTCAGACAGCCTTAAGGCGATTACATGGNGAAAAAAAATGAACAACAATTTTTTAGACCATAAAATTTTCTATCATTTAGTGAAAGAATCATTAAAATCGCTTCAGCCGTTTAGGAGTAGTAGGAAATTTTATTGTTGAAATTAGAAGAAAGTTAAGATTTTTTTCTGTCAAAACTAATAGTTGTATCAAAAAAAACGAACAACAATTTTTTAGTTCAAGATATTATACATCTCACAAATATTTTTTTTTCTTGTTTGGATCATCCATTTAGGAGGAGTAGGGATTCAAAGAGAGGTCTATTTTGCAGTTTTGCCTCACCTATCGCCTTAATTCAATTTTCTCGTCGGCCGAAAGCACAAAGGTGCAAGACCTTTATAAACATTCATTAAAATTCTTAAATCTACTCATAGCTGTGCCAAAAGTAAAAAAGTTATCTCTGGCTTCTTCGAAAGAAATGTAATAAGTGTGGGTACATTTCTTTCAGACGTATACGAGTAATACAGGGCGTAAAAAATGCATCAAGCCAGAAATTATGTATCACTTTTATTTTTTACGTAAAACAGCTGTTGAGTTTCTAAATAAATAAATAAATAAATAAATAAAGTATAAATTTATTCTGTCACGCAAAGTTAAACGCTAAATCAATTCAAACATGTTACAGAAGGAACGATTAAAGATACGTGATTTTTAAATATTTTTTAAAACCTATTTTTTTTTAATTGCCCTTCAATAATATCTCCAAAAACAGGTTCACAAATGTTCGTCAAGATTTAAAAAAATACATTCGGCATTGTCTGATTTTTTCACACCCGTTATTGTTTAGGGTGAAATCACCTTAAAAGATTACGCTACAAACTGTACAGAACTTCCTTTGAAGACGATACATCTTAAAACTTGAACACTGAGCGAATGTTTGATCTTCAGCATTCAACTGTGACTCCAAATTATTCGCTTGTTAAAATGTAATTAATTAGACTGTTTTGAAACTTTATTAATCTAAAATCTCTCAGCATTCGAAAGGCCTGTACTTAAAGTTTTTAATAATATCACCTCTAAAAGACAAAGGGGGTTAAATTAATCTACATGTTTTTATGAATACAACTTTGCTCCATAATGTTCTAGATTTAGAACACACCATTATGTTCTACGAGTAGAACAAAATATCAACTCGGGTCTGTAAATGAATCGATTTTAGGTTGAATATTAAATTAATTAAATACAGCTACAGTAGAGTTGGGTGCTCTTGAAAGGGTTTCGAATACACGCCCGGGGCGATGCGCCAACTGAACATCAGTTACATCAGTTACATACTCCCGCTGAAATAGTTAAATGTATAGATAGCTTTGAAATACTCGTATTATCGGAGCTTAACTGAATAACGTGTAATGTTATCGTGAAACCGTTCGCTTTGAAGCCTTTTGAACTATACATACAGGGTGGAAACTGTATAATTTGTTTGGTTAAATCTAGTTTATTCTGTAATCTATAATTGATAACGTTTGAAAGAGCTTGTGAAGCACTTTCGGGACCAGTAACCAGTTTCTCAATGTCTTGTAATAATTGAGTGAGATCACGTCTTATAGCTTCCACCCTGTATAATGATTCTTATAATACAAAAAAAATATTGTTTCCTAATTGTTGTATGTTACTAACATACTGTAGTAAAGAATAACCTGAAAACCTACTTAACTAATATTAAAAATTATTTTGCAAATAGAAAGCTACATGCCTTAGTAACATAGGCCGACATTCACGAGGCCGAAGCCATGTGCAAAAGCTAGTTTGAAACTGAAACCAGACGCAAGTAAAATATTTGCGCATTCAACGGTTTGTGTCAATTCAATGGTTTCCAAAAATACATAATATCTGAACCTTAACCTTTTGAATAAATAAACAGCACTTTGCTCAAAATATAAGTGTATTTGTTCTGCATTTTATGATCTGACATCGAAAACGACTGGCGTTGTATAAGGATCGGTTTTCAGCCACGTGGGAGTAGAAATATTTGAAGGTGAAAATTTTCCATTCATAGACATTTTTATACTAGGTATTACGCAAGTGAAGTTGTTTACTGTATAACGACTGAAATGAGGGTCATCATCATTATTATAATAATGGAGGATGGTGGATTTTGACATATCTGTCAATGTCATGTCATGTCAAAAATAACCAATCATGCAGCATTTGGACCTCGCGTTTACGTATTGCCATCTGGCGGATTTTTCAATCGCAAAAGCCCTCATTATGCCAATACAAAACTTTTTTTATAGAAATCGTATGCTTTTCATAAAAGACAGAAATCTTTCTAATAATGTGGTTAATAAGACAGCATTGCTGAGTAGTCTTTATCTTAGCTCATATTTAATTTTAAAATACCAGATTAATGCCCGTTTTCACCATCAGTCCCTAATTTTATGTGACCCCTATGAAAACAAAATTCCTGTTATATTACGTTACCGTAGGGGTCACTCAAAAATTAGGGATTGATGGTGAAAACGAGCATTAGGTTCAGTTTCACCACCTAACTTTGACCGTAACTAAGTATAACGATAACCGGTATTTTTTGTATGGAGTTTGACAGATTTTTGACGTTTGTCAAAGTTAAAGTAAGATGGTGCAACCCAGCCTCAAACTTCTAGCTTTATTTCTAGAAAACTTATAGCTTTATTTCTAGATAAACAAATGAAAATTGCTTTAATACCACACAAAATATTTCTTTACCCACATAATCAGTTTTGTTGGCACTTAGAGTAATGGGGCCCAAATTAGGAAGGCGAACTGTCGCCTTTAATATCTCTGTGGGTTGTATCTTTTGCAACCCCAATCCCCGATAATTGTTGTGTCCAAGGGACACGATGTCAGTTAATCTCCCGGAGCGTTCACAAAATGGCTGCGACGTCATACAACCAACATCCAGGGATAATTCGCTCTTGGGATCTGATGTATTTTGAAAGGCCCTTTATTCGCAATTCCAATGCTTTTCTATAAGAAAACAGCATTATGAAAATGGGATTGTGATAATACCTAATATCTTAATAAATAAAATTGGCAATATTGCTAATGCGTTTTGGCAATGCTTGGATTGAATAAAATTGATTATTTCAAGTCTTAACTATTTAAAACTTTGACATAATTATTACGAAAGAAACAAAAGAGAGAGAGATAGATCCTTGCAAAGGCTCACTTTCAGAAATGAACTGCTAGACTCGTTCAAAAATGATGATACTTATGATAAGCCTCAAACTTTTTGCACTCAAGAAAGTAGTGATTCTATTCCAGTATAATTTATTTCGTATTTATAAAACAGTTAAATACCAATTAGCCCCATGAATAATATGCGCAATAAAACAACACGCGGTTAGAGCCAAGCGGATTGGAAGCCGGAGTCATAAATCTTAAGAAACAACTCTTCCAACAACCTAACAAAAAATACGTTAACGCCCGTATCACAGAATAATAATAAGTACTACGTACAGAAGTTTTACTTCGCGAAGGTATTTAAAAAAAAATATGCTCAATGTCATTAACAATATGGTGTAATTTAGCCTGTCTCAAGAGTCAATCACCATTTTGTTGACAAACTTCAGTGATCGGCATTGCGCCGAAGCTATAGGGCTGACGTCGGTAAAATGATGTGACGTGAGGTGCCAAACTGCGGAAAATGGCGGAGGAAATACATGATTTAGCATGAATAATATTAACTACTTATTTACCTCTCAGTGTCTTGAGACAACTTAAAAAAGTACATTCTGTGTTTTAATTATTATTTAGGCAGTTAAATACTGCACAGTATGCAGTACACCATTTTCTTTATTTTCTTCCATCATACACAAGAATACCCGTGCGTGAGTCAATGTTCGCTCGTGTGTGAGGCCTTGTCGAATAGTATCCTGTAGGTGGGCCATCGTGCGTGTTTTGTTTTCGATGTAAACTCGCGGAGATGAAAAGGCCTGCCCGTATTCACAAACATTACTATGAGGTCTCACAGTCCGCGTGACACACGAACCAATCACAGATTTCAGACATTTCCTGTGTCACTTATGCAAGCATCGTTTTTGAATACGGGTGTGTCTTCTCTCTATCTATTGGTGTCACATGTTTATTCTAATTTGAGACAGCGTTGGGAATGAAATTTATTTTTAACTCGTCGTTGATTTAATTTGATAGACCAAATTGAAGGACAAAAATGTGACCCAGTGTAAAGAAAGAGCAGCCGTTAAGAAACACTTTTTTGCTAGTTTTGCGAAGTCCTTTAAAATAATTTCACCAAAATGTCAGTAACAAATTCTTTATGTTATAATATAGTATTGTTTATTGTACTGTGTAATTTCATTTATCACCTACCGTGGTACCTACCTACCGTTTACCATTATCACTCAGTAGCAACCCTACTAAGGCTGAGTTGCACCAACTTATTTTAACCGTAACTATAACAATAACCGGTGCTTTTTGTATGGAATTTGACAAATATTTGACGTTTGTCAATGTTATAGTAAGATGGTGCAACCCAGCCTTAGTCATTTTCGTTTATCTCAACACACTGTTAAATGCCAAACTGGCTAGTCGATTCTATTGTTCCACCATTAGCCAGTTCCGAACCCATAAAACACCGATAAATGGTAATTACGGCAT
The DNA here is from genome assembly GCF_004193835.3 of Ostrinia furnacalis. Taxonomy (NCBI): domain Eukaryota; kingdom Metazoa; phylum Arthropoda; class Insecta; order Lepidoptera; family Crambidae; genus Ostrinia; species Ostrinia furnacalis. The sequence continues at coordinate 631,419 of NW_021131405.1, read as the reverse complement.
CAACAAGTGCTCACGGCGAGCGATTAGGCGTTCTCACACTTGGCCGACATTCGCAGATCTTGGCCCAGTGGCAAATTGCAGTACTACTGTACACAGCACAATGAGTACAGCAAGCTCGCTGCTGCTTATAGTAGTACTTTCAGAATTAATGTTGGCCAACATAAACGAAGTTCGAAATCAGAAATTATAGAAACTTGGTATTATAAGTGCCCTCCTAACATCACTCTGCCTACGCATACTTACTTCGTATGAGTAAAAGACTACGAATGAGTCAAAACACAACAATATTTACCCGACTGCGCTAGAAGGAGGGTTATTTTAAGAATTTTAAAAAAGATTAAGCCCTAAAAATATTTAGAAGGTAAAATGCTTTAAAAGGACCAAGTCTTAAGGAATTTTATGACTAATCCTATAACTGCCTGTACTAGACAGCCTGTGACAGGTCGACCACACGGATTCACGCGTCTATTTTGGCAACACGCGGCATGTTTGTGCCAGAAGTCGCGTGGATTCAACAATCGTCATCAACATTTCACGATTACAAGCTTAGTTCTCGTATTAAACCGTACAGACGGTGGTTAAGCATTGTGGCATCTTATGTACATAGTTATAAGGTGCAACTTTGCAATAAAAATGTAGTGTGATATTGTGTAGTTTCGATATTTTTCTTTCTAGAGATCAGCAGAGTACGAGTGTAACTAAGATTTTTTTTAAAGATTATTAGTAATTTTGTAAAAGTTAACAGAAAACATAATTATATATTAGGTACCTACTCGAATTCACTATACCTAAAATTGTGATCAGCTGATTGGTATATAAGGATATCAGGTGTAGAAATAAGTTTTTTTTTTTAGATTTTGGTATTGGAAACATACAAAAATAATGTAATCTGAGCACTAACAACTAAAGCTTTCTCTGTCAAATATAAATACGATGTAAAATAAACACTTGTAATTAATTTAATTTCCTTTGTGATCTGTATTTCAGGGAAATGAAGTAATTAAGTTTTCAACGTCGTATTTAACGGATCCTATCAATAAAACGAGCGTATTTAACGAGCGTTCGGAGCACTTGTCCATTATTATGCATTCCGCTGTACAGTCGACCGCATATCAGCAGATAAATTTATTAATGGATAGGTGCTATACCTATCACTCCAATATACGGTGCTATATTATATAACTTGAAGTGCCGTCGACTATACAAACATTGGAATTAATTCTAGAAAGAGAGTTCTCAAGCAAACATTTATCTTTAATTAATAACGTATAGACTATAGAAATAATAAATTATTTTAAGCGTATTATCGAAGTTTTCAACATGTTTATGAACGGTTTTAATTGTTATTTGTAAAAGAGCTTTCGATTCATTTTGTTAAAGACATGACAAATTATTTAAATCTGGACCCTTAAAATTTTTCTATTGTATTGTTTGTTTTTAAACAGAACTTTTTTACGTAAATATTCAGGCCTTTTATAACTTGCGAAAAAAGACATCCTCAGGTGTAAAATTCGGAACTAACCCTAAAATATCACAATCATATTGTTATACAAGCAACTTGCTCCAATCCCCTCAATATAATATTGCAGAAAAATGTTAACACTAAAATGCCGCGACCCACGCCAGTATTACAGCCGACAGCAATTTTTCAAGCTGACTTAACCGTCTCATTAGGTCGAAGATGGGTGAGTACAGCCGGTCTATCCGACCACGGTTCTGACCGTCATATAAATTTTCATTAACGTGCCCCGTAGGGAATTCCTTCATTCGTAATAAACACAGGTTACGTGGACATATTTTTGTACCCCGAGGAACGCACTCGTGAACGGCTAAATGAAGGTTAATTTGATATATCACTTTTTGACAGGTTTTAATTTTATTATGGCTGTTCGTGGAAGGGTGTGTACGTACATGCCATTTTAATACTCTTTGACCTTGCTTTTTGACGCAGGCCGCTACCAATCGATCAAAATGCAAAGCATTGGGGGAGGCCTATGTTTAGCAGTGGACGTCCTATGGCTGAAATGATGATGATGATGACCTTACTTTGAACAGGCACATCAGACTGTAGGAATTCGTTGCAAACTAGCCTCTATTACAACAACACAAATGCCACCGTGTTTAGATTCATGTTCTGTCATCTGTACTTATACGAAGTGCTTCTCGTTAGACATTTCGATTCGATATAAAATGTAAGCTTAGATAAGAGATATGAGTGTTACATTATCTACTACTGATTTCAAATTCAATTAATTCCACTGGTAGCTTGGTCAGAGCTTGTGGTCAGTCTAGCAGATTACACACACTGCCAGTCGCGATTTGCGGCTTCGAATCCCGCTAGGACCAAATTGTAGTGTAATGGGTACCTACTAGAGTAAGTTTAAGTATGTGTTGGTTTCCTTTATCTAGTCTCCATAAAATATTTTACTTTATGAAAGTTGTAGTAAAATCAATATAGAAACGTAAGTATGCCATACTTCCAAAGAAAACTATTACAAAGTACGATTACATCAATTAGACTATGAAATAAGTATGGGGTATTATGGTATCTCTAATTTGAAGAAACATACTCAAGCTATACCTACTTCCAACTACAATTTGAAACAATTACCGACCTCCAATACCTGTAATTAAATTTCAAAACCGTTCAGTTTTCTACGAATTCATCTTTCTATCGGTAGTGCAGCAATTGGAAATGGGAATAGTTCAACATTGTGAGGGCTCTTCTTGATTACAATCTCACTCACGCAATGTTCGTCATATACCTATGTTATGATAGAGCCAGTTTTCCTAGAAGATTCATCTTTGTTTTGAACGCTTTCAGCTATAGGTATTAATTCGGGAAACAGACGTAGGCAGCAAGTTCTCTCCCACACTGTGCGGATTTAAGATAGATCGATTTATTGTTTTAGAAAGACTTTAGCTAATAATGATAACAAAATTAGAAATATTGAGCCAATCACTCATACAAGCGTGTGATCTAATTTTATCTACATTACAGATCGTCAGCGATAGATCAATTATGTAGATTTGAGATGTTTATTGAAAACTGCGTGTATTTTTAATGAGAGATGTTGATTGATAGGAAATTAAATTAATCCCCAGTTTTATATCTGTGTTTAAACGCGTACGAGTTTCAGATAAAGGAAATTTTGCTATTGGCTGGCTTTCCATAACGACGGGCCCTGCGCTGCCCGCATCCATGTTCTTCCCGCGACCTTCACCTGATCCTCGGTCCACCTAGTAGGAGGCCTGCCCACGCTACGTCTTCCAACCCGTGGTTGCCACCCGAGAACTTTTCTGCTCCAACGGCCATCGTCTCTACGAGCTATGTGCCCCGCCCACTGCCAATTAATTTTAGCAATTCTGCGAGCTATGTCGTTTATTATAATTATAAATAAAGTATAAGTAAAGTAGTTTACTATAAATAAAACTAGGTATATACATGGATAGGTGGTGATCAAAACAACGTGTATATTCCCGGTAGCCGGTTATATTTACGTTCCGTAAATAGTCGCCGAAAGTTCGCCGCCGTATGTGGCTCGTCAGTAAATATTGGACTTGCTCAGTTCGCGGTTTATCGGATATCAACTTTGTTTGTAGCGGCTGAGTTTCGTTGTATAATGTGGAACTAACTCCACATTGGACAGTGTTACTTTTACAAAAACAAAGGAAAACATTTCCTAAATATCCTACGTTGAATAACTCGTTTGTAGAACTATCTGCCTGCCAACATCGCATTAGTTTTTTCTACCCTACAATGCCGACAATACTGGGGCATCGAAGAAAAATCGCACGCTTATCTTCGTCCGAAAAAGGTAGAAAACGCCTCGGTAACATTTTGATCACCGATTATTATTTACCATTACATAATATGACCCGTTATCCCTTCTTAGGATGGGTTGCACCATTGTACTTTCATAAACGTCAGAAATCTGTCAAACTCTATAAGAAAACTCACCGGTTATCGTCATAGTTACTGTTAAAGTTAGGAGGTGCCACTCAGTCTTAGATATACAAAAATAACCGCTAGGCTCTACTTTTGAAAAACAAGATACATAATAGCAAATTCGAATAGTACACTTTCATATAATTAGCAAGCGCAACGAACAAATACTTACCTACAAATGAATACCTACGTTTTTACAGTTACCAATTTGGAAATAAAGTGTCCATTACAAACATTTTCACAATACCAAATTTTCAACCGCCGTCCAAATAAAATCACTCCGAAGATTGATCCAACCCATTTGCCCGAAGAAGTTCTTAAATAAACGAAAAGAAAACGATTTTTGGTTTTATTCGACTGTTTGCTTCGTGCTCGAACATAATTAAGTTACACTGTGGAAAAGATAGGACAGTATCATCGATAATGGACTGGGCGAAAATGGGAGGTCTTGCCAGCCCAGTAAATGCAATTTCTACGGTTATCGAATTTTTGTCACCTGCGGCAATTTTTAGATGTGACCGATATTTTTAGAGCACGCGATGCGATAGTCTTTTAACAATTTTTTTATAGATTTTGCGATTTTTAAATGAAATGCTTTTCGCACACCTAGTCTATGGGGACGGCCAGTGGGTTATGTGGGACTCTCCCGCCTACCGGACCAAACGGAGCCGCGAGTTATTGTCCAGGTTGGACTGGACATTCGTCCGCAGCTCCGCCTCAGGCTAGAGTCTATTGAGTAGGTCTCTCAATATCAACTTTAAATCCCATAACTCAGTTTCTGGGTTCCATTTGTGTAGGCTTGTACTTCTGCTAAAGGAACGCTAAGTCATCAGTCGGGTTAGGTTTACTTGGCCTTATAACTACTTAGAATTGCTGACACCAGAGTAAAGTTTTGGCCTCACAAGAATTAAACAATTTAATTAACAATTAGCATCGGTGTTTGAAGAATCAACACACCGCACCGTTCTTATAAAATCTTTAGCTTTTATTAATCAATTTCGGAAGTTTTGTGTTTTCTTTCGACGGGTTCATCCAGTGTCTAAGTAGCTTAGATGGAAGAGCAATCGCCCGGCAAGCGAAAGTTCCTGGGTTCAATTCCCGCCTTAGGCGGTTTGATTTTTTCAAGTTATTTATATGTAATTTACAATTTAGTTTGAGATGCAACTCTTAACGACAAAAATTAAATAACAATGACGGTGCAACTTAGCCTTAGTTCTTATTAAAAGTCAAATCCTAAATCAGCTAATGTAAAACGGCCATAGTGGAATTATGTGCTTTGTTGTAAACGATGATAAATTGTATTACTTTACTAAATTACTTTACAGAATGAGAGCTCTTGTAAGTGGCCATTATTTTGCCGTAATTTTATTACTAGTAGATAAAATTGCTTCAAATACTGTAAATTAATTTGTGTGAAATGGTGATCAAAGAGATACGGTCTATGTTTTACGACCGTATTCACAAACGATGCTCGCTAACCCTTTAACTGGTACCTATAGAGAAAAATATTTTTCATTAGTTTTGAACCTTATGTTTTCTCAATAAGGTTCAAAATATGGTGGCAACAATTCTGCCACTACCAGGTAGAGGTTTAAGTGTCGAATAGAATGATTGTGCGATTGGTTCGTGTGTCACCCCGTGCGTCCACGCGCACTGTGAGACCTCATAGTAACGTTTGTGAATACGGGAGTTAGTTGGTTACTTAAGTAAAGTGTCTCTATAGATCTCTACTTTAACTTTAACCAAATGTTTCTGGCGTCACTGTTTTAAGGTTCCTTACACAAAAGGTAATTTTAAAATTTTTATTAAACTCAGGTTTTAAACAAATCTGAAGTAATTGTAAATAGAATCAAAAAAAATTTTTTTTTCATTTTGTGCGTAAGTTTATTTTATAATAAACCTAAGTATAACAAAACATATGCCATAGCAAAACAAACAAACAGAATCTTTATGTAAACAGCGACTCCATGTTCTACCGACATGACGTTTAACTGTGGTTTTACTAAGGCAGCAACGCAACGAAACCACAGCGTTGATTCGAAGAGATTAACCATATTCACGTGTGTGGTGTGTTGACGGCTCTTTGATGCTGATATTAAATTACTTCACAGTTACTTATGATGTTAAATACAAACCTGATGATATGCCAACATGTTCCTTATCGCTTATTATAACACCTAGATTCTGGAGGAAATTTCTCGTCAAGGCTTTCATGTACAAGGCTACAGGGCTTATTTATGTCACTGTGATTTGTAAACGAGGTATTAACGGATAAGTATGTCTGGGACGTGAAGACTTATCGGGCCATCATAGGATATTACACTTGGTCTACTCGCTTGATACCCTCTAAATTGTTTAGACATATAATAAAGTAATGTCACTTTATGAGAAAATTACGTTCAGTCAGATTTTCCACTTAAAGAGGTTTGGTTGCCACAAAAACGAAGCTTAATCATGATTTTAATATATCAATTATACAATGACGTAACCAATACCACATGTTACAAGAACCAAACTAATTCGGAATGAAATCATAAATCTAGTAAACTTCTTTATAATAAACCCGTTTTCACGTCGACTATACCCTAGTAAACGCTTGTTAAATTATTAACACGTTAAATAAACATTAATCAAACTCAACCTATGTTTTCTTTGCTCGGCACAAATGTATAATAGCTAAATAATATTTCCATTAAATGGTCTGACTGACGTCGAGGTTGTTTCAGTAGAAGCAAACAAATTAACGTAAACTTCTATTATTAATGCAACAACATTATTATATCTGATAGATTGATGCGATAAGCAAAGTGTTATTTATGTACGAGTATACATAGATTGAACACAGATTAAATTATTATTTGAAAGTAAAATAAAGCGTAACTCTACAAGTAAGAAAGCAGACAGAGGTATAACCTGTACCTCTAGTAGGAAAAACTTTCGAGTTCGTTTCGTTGCGTATTCAAAGTGTCATCGAAAAATTTTGTATGAAAAATTAAACAGCGCCCCCTAGGGCGGCTATAATATAGGGGGCGCTGTTTAATTTTTCATACAAAATTTTTCGATGACACTTTGAATACGCAACGAAACGAACTCGAAAGTATTTCGTACTAGAGGTACTGAATGAGTTAACTACGCACCTGGCAGCTGTGACGTTAAATCGACGTTGTGGTACCCGACGGGGCCAAAGCGAGTCCAGCGAGGTGCGCAGTTAACTCTCGGGTTGTATACGAGTTACTAATTAAAAAAACACCTTCGTCAATGGTAACAACAGTTTTCAGTTTGGTTCTTTTGTGACAGGTCATTTCCGGACTCAATCACACATTTTTGTTCCAGTCATTATTATTTTTTGTTACCGGCAGATAACTTTTTAATCCGCAGCGGCATGTCTCGGTTCAATTGAGCTATGTCACACGTCCTTGAAACCTGAAATGGACTGTGATTGTGTGTGACATATGAAGTTTTATTTAAATAAGTCACACTTTTCTTGTGTCATTTTATCACTTACACTTTAAAATAAATCGATTTTATACGAGTATATTTCCACTTTCAAGAATGTGTCGTTTATGTTAACCCGCAGGAAAACCCTTCTATTTGAGAAGCCACATAAAAAACTTGTAATAATAATAAAAAGGGTTTTACAGGCAGTAACATGACCCTTATTGTTTTTGAAAATAGTCAGTTCCACTCTTTGTGTCGGTTCCTTGGCGCCTTAACGTCTGGAGCGAAAAGTAACTTTGCTATGGCTAAATATAAACTTGGCAAAGGCCGGATCATTAATGATAGATCGCCCGGAGTCCTGCCAGCAGGACTTAAAGTACTTCCGGTAGGACGCAAAATTAAAAGATCACAGTTTCGTAAGTATACATTGTACAAATTTCAAATTTACACGAAAAAATAGAGTGTTTCTCTCTCTTTCACCCAATAGTGCCCAAGATCGAAAAACGCGACTAACCGTTAGTCGGAGCCCGATGGCGCACGAGTATACACGGGGGCAGCGCGTTCGCGCTCGCGCGACACATTTTGACGCGCCGGGCGTGGAGTCGGCAACATTTTGGCGATAATATTATAATGAATGTGAAGTATTCCAGCCTAATCAAACATTTATAATTTATTTCTTGTTTTTGTTTTTAATTTGTAGTGTATTTGTAAGTGATAGGTGTAATTTCTAATACAAAGTGACGTACCAAAGTAATTAATTTAAAGTTCCTTATTATAGTTCCTATTAGTTAAGTTGAAAGAAGATAAACAAGTTTATAATATATTAAGAAAAGTAAAATACTGGTTAAACAAAATGATTCTACGACATGACTTTTTATTTAATAAACACTAACCAAGTGTTTACTACTTCTGGTGAGGATGAGTTCAAATTTGAAGGTCACCGTACTGCTGGAAGGACCAGCAAGCAAACACGTACAAATTGCGTACTGCGGGCAGGACTTGCGATAATCTTCTGGCAGGACGTTTAGAACAAAAGACCAGTCCTTCCAGAAGAGCTTCCAGCAGGACAAAGCACCGGGCGATCTATCATTAAACATCTTTGTTTATTACGTATTGAGTTAATTTCAATTTTGGATTATAAAATGATTATTTGTTATTTCATGCTGGATTCGTAACAATGTGGTTTTAATTAATCCTCATATTTTTGTATTCCTCATTATACAAACAGGAGCATATTTTTAATAAGAGATGATCAAACAAACCGCTCTCCAGTTAAACGGTATAACAGCGATCCTTCCGAGAAAGTCAAATCTCTCTAAAGCATTTGGCTTTACAAGACTATACTCGTTTAAAGTAGCATGACATGACATGAAACTGACAATAAAGAATTATTCAAAGATATATTAAGGCTCAGAAGCATCTTAACTTTAACCGTAACTATAATTTTGACCGTGTTTTTGTATAGAGGGACTTGACGTTTGTTGAGGTTACAGTTAGATGGTGCAACTCACGGTAAAAGGTAATATTTTCTCAGTATTCTTAACATTATTTCACTTTGCATTCAAATGTAGGTTATGTCATACAATTAGATAAATAGACAACTCGGTGTCAATGTCAACAAATGTCGATGACTTATTATTTGTTATTACACAAATTACTAATACTCCTGTTAGCCCCTCGTACTAAGCTAAATATGCTTGTATCACGAGTGAGCTCACCACAATAGTTGTTCAAAAAATTTGTCGCAGACTAATGTTTGCTTGAACTATAGTTCAAATGTAGGCACACGTTCACACGGCTATATCGAAAACCAATGTCCCAGGGAAATGAGATGCGCCCGCAATAGCCTGATTCTCCGACTAATGCCACCTTGTCATTTGCCACACAATAGACTTAGCTGAGTTGCACCACCTTACTTTGACCTTAACTTTTACGATAACCGGCGTTTTTTGTATAGAATTTGACAGAGTTTTGAAGTTGGTGCAACGCAGCCTTAATGTGGTTCCCTTTGCGTTTATTTTTGTTGCTTCAAAAATACTGGCTTTTAAAACAACCTATGTGGTAGGTATTGCACTTTTAAAATTGTAATTATTATAGTTAATTCCAAATAATAGTTTGAAATAATAATTTGGAAAATATGTTGTTATAAATCCGAAACATGAAACAATGATATTAAGATTTCTAACTGCAAGTATCTGTTAAAACAATCAGCATGCTCAATACCTCCAGAACTCGTGTGATTCTGTATAGTGTTTGTTATATAAATTTCATTAATTGAGATAAATTAGTAACAATGTAAGCTTTGTTTAACCAATAAATTGTCTTACGCAAGTCCCTTTAGACGCTGTTCTAACACTCATATACGGCCTCAAAACATGATGATATTGGAAGCAAAATATCCAGGGAATACTTCAGTACTAAGTTGGAATAACTCGCTTCGGCTAATGTCCGCCTGATTCTAGGACAGAGCACGATATTCGTGTCACTAATTGGATTCGTAAGGGCCAGGCTACATGGCCAAATTAGAGCAGACTAAAGCAACGACAAACATCCAATTGTATTTTTGGTGATCGGAATGGCTTTTAGTGGTTTTCACGAGTTTTGAGGGGCATTTACATTAGCTACAATTAAATAAATAAGCTTAGCAAATATATAAAAGATATTACTCTAATCAAACGTTTGACGAAATTGGTTGTTCTCTCATAGACGTGTGTAGTGTAATTAGATAACATAACGACGATAAAAAGATATTCGAGTCATCCAAATCATTTTTAAAAGTATCAAAAAATGCAACTGCAGTCGGTAATAGACAGCTCCAGCTAAAAGCACCTGCTCTATCCACGATACGCTAGTAGCTTTCTAGGTTAATTTTATGCGGAAATTGTTCACTGTCGCTACATCACGTCAGAATACTTTTATTACTTACCAAGAAACATTATTTTAAAACAGTAGAATTCGCAAACGAATTTGCAAACCATATCGTGTTCGTTTGTCTTTTGTTTTTGAGCGACACGTTGATAGCTGGTTTAGGAGTTTTGGGCTCCATATTATAAAGCTAGTGGTTTTGGATGAGGATGCTGTTAGTGACAAATATAACGTAGATGCACAATTGTATCAGAATTATTGTAGTTTTATAATTAGCTGGCTACGTCTAATTCCTTGTATGTCTAGATCGTCTCTCAGAAAATCTATTAAAAACTATTTACAGTGTGTGACGGAATATCACTTGAGAACGACTCGAATGGTTCGATCTTTGTCAGAATTACCTTTGAATGAAAAACGCTCTTCAAAATCTGTCTGTTACAACACTGAAATCTACGCTCGCTAAACGGAGGGTAAAAATTTATAGTATACCATAATATTAGATAGTCTTCAGTCAACAGCATGTCGGACTACATTTTCTTGCAAATGGAACCTATTACTACTACTACACAACATTCTTAAGCTTCATACGCTATCAGCTGTAATATCTGGAAATCCCAGTCGAATCAGGCTTTAGTACAAACTCAACATCAGCCCAAATTAATCTTCGCTGGAGCATTAGAATCCATCGGAAACTAATCTGGCAGCGGCATCTATTGAATGTGACAATTTTCGCAAACGAAATGGACTCTAAAGGCTCTTATTTACCGGAATTCCGAAACATTAAATTAACTAGCCGCAAATCAGTTCACGTCGATCCCGCTTCCGAGTAAATTCAAAGCAAATATCCAATATTTCATAATAACAAAAATTAGAATATACTGCGCTAAATTTAATTCGTCTTATTGCTTCCATGAATATGCATGGACCGCTAATGCAGCTGAATTTCATTTATTAGTTTTCGAACGCGTGTGCATTGTTGCTAATTTGGACTTTATGAATAGTTGATAATAATGTATTGTTTTGAATAATTAACTCTTAGTCAAAATGTTGTTTCTTAATTTCAGTGAGGCATCATTTTTGATGGCGGCCGACGCCGTCTCGTGAATTCGAATCCCACCGAGGACAAATGTATTTGTATCCAAAAACATGTTTATTTCAGTAAATCTTTTACCTAAAACTACAGTTAAATCATCATTAAGTACATAGAATAAAACAAACTCACTTTCCGCTATCTGTCCCTATGGTATGATATCTTTAAAACTACGCAACGGATTTTGATACGTTTTTTTTAATAGATAGAGCGATTCAAGAGAAAGGTTTTAAATAAGTATAAAACATTTTACCTATGCGAAGCAGGAGGTGTTCGCTAGTTTATCTATAAAACTAATTTTAATCTTACTTAGTTTAGGATGGGGCTTCCCCCCATCCACTGACAAATTCACTAACAGACTTGAGTGTTTAAATAACTTTGAGAAGTGACCTAATTTCTCTTATGATTTTATTAATTAATATCCACACATAAGTAAGTACGTCTATTTCAGAAATGTAACTGAGTCATTGTTCGCATTACACTGTGTCAGTCGGCCTCACTTTATTTATGAAAACATCTGTTGCAGAACTCGAATCAAGGGCTTCGCGATTTAATACAAGATTAATTTTAATACTGAACCAGAAATAATTCTGACATACGTCTGATTTATACGAAGATAAAACAATTAGTTCTGCGTCCTTGTCAACTGTTTTGTTTGAAAGAATTATTTGTAGGCATTTGTTTTATTAGTAGCAAGTGTTTTATAACAAGATATTTCATGGAAATATTTCCACTTCAGAGGTGAAATTTATGACCACTTATGACGTAGTTACCTACATGACGTCACTAGCTACAAGTGCTCTTAATAACGTCATTCTCCATAAAGTTGCTGATATCCTATGTGTCAATCGTAGTGTAATTACTAACCTTTACCGTTAGTTTTTTTGTCCTAAATATGTGTTTGTGTTTATTATAAATACTAGCGGCCGCCCACGACTTTACGCGTGGATCCCGTTTTACCCCCTTAGGGGTGGAGTTACGTAAAATCTTTTCTTAGCGGATGCCTACGTCATAACATCTACCGGCATGCTAAATTTCAGCCTGATCCATCCAGTGGTTTGGGCTGTGAGTTGATAGATCACTATGTCAGTCAGTCAGTCAGTCACTATTTCTTTTAACATTTTTTGTATGATTCCATGCCATGTTACGTATGGGAAGACAAATAAATAAAATAATATCAGCCCACTTCAGCGGGAAACAGGAATCCGATGCGTTTTCCCGGATGCCCCATCATTACTTTTAATTGGATTCTCTCATAGTTCTGCTATGAATAAGTTTCATACTCGAGTATCTTTGGCTGCACTAAAACAATCAACGGAATTCTTGAAGTGCTGTTAAAATAATAAATGTAATGTTATGTATTTGTTTTTTGTAATAAAAAACCTATAAATTAGATAAAGCTTTACAGTCGAGTTATGAAATTACGAGCTCAACCTACCAATGTTTTGATATATTTTTCTCTATAATCTCAGCCAAACATCTTAGGCTGAGTTGCACCACCAAACTTTGACCGTAACTTTAACGATAACCGGTGAATTATTTATGGAGTTTGACAAATTTTTGGCATTTGTTACAGTCAAAGTAAGACGGTGCAACCCAGCCTTAGAATTGACTGCTTTATTTCAGTCACTTCTCAGACAAAGCAAATATAAACTTATCTAGCTATTTTTACATTCTCGTATGTTTAAGTCCTTGCAAGTTTAGATACGTCTCAGATTTATTACAATGCTTCAGTCAATATCCAAAGTTATTTCGGGGTTTCCAAAAGGCTACTCGTATAAGTCAAACAAAAGACAACTACTCTCTATTAGTAAGTATGTCTTATGTTTGACTTAATACCCTTTATGCCTTTGATTATAAGAGATATAATTATTAAATTGCTCTCAATTCAGGCCGATTTAATACCGAGATGCCGCGACACTCGCGCAGGCATGTGCATGCCCATTGCAAACTTAATTGGACCGATGTAGTGCAGTTCAATATTTCTTATCCAGATGAAATACATCTTTTCTGTCATAATACCTATATTTTGGAAATATGTAGAACGTGGCTGATAAACATTTAAAAAATACATGAATAAAAATTAACACTCGAGAGCTTTTAGGCTTTTTCTTGAAATAAATAAGAACTTCAAAAATTGCTATTTGTTTTAAAATGGAAGTAAATAAAAGAACCTAGATATGCTAAATGTAATATAATATTGCATAATATGCGCCAGTATCTTTTTTATTTATCTATACTTATAATAAATCTGTAGAGAGGTCAATTCTGTACATGAAATATATTTTCAAAATAACTATCAGGGGGTGATTAGTGATCGATACTGATGCCAAAAATGCAATCAGCAAAATTTTTGTCTGTCTATGTATGTTCCTTATAGAAACAAAAACTACTCGACGGATTTTAACAAAACTTAGTACAATTATTCTTCATACTCCTGGGCAGGTTATAGTATGCTTATAAATTCCCACGGGAACGGGAATTAGCGGGAAAATCTTTTTGTATGAAAAATCTAAACCGTTAAAGTTAGACGCTTGAAACTTAAAACTTAGTTACAACAGGATATTGCAAAATTCTCAGGGGAACGGGAGTTAGCGGGAAAAACTAAACCGCGTAAGATAGATGAAGGGGGTAAAACGGGATCCACGCGTACGAAGTCGCGGACGGCCGCTAGTCTATACTTATAATAAATCTGTAGAGAGGTCAATTCTGTACATGAAATATATTTTCAAAATAACTATCAGGGGGTGATTAGTGATCGATACTGATGCCAAAAATGCAATCAGTAAAATTTTTGTCTGTCTGTCTGTCCGTCTGTATGTTCCTTATAGAAACAAAATCTACTCGACAGATTTTAACGAAACTTGGTACAATTATTCTTCGTACTCCTGGGCAGGTTATAGTACACTTAGGAATTCCCAAGGGAACGGGAATTAGCGGGAAAATCCTTTTGTATGAAAAATCTAAACCGCTTAAGTTAGACGCTTGAAATTTGGCATGCAGGTATCTTATTAAACTTAAAGCTTAGTTACAACAGGATATTGCAAAATTCCCACGGGAACGGGAGTTAGCGGGAAAAAACCTTTGTATGAAAAAATCTAAACCGCGTAAGATAGATGAAGGGGGTAAAACCGGATCCACGCGTACGAAGTCGCGGGTGGCCGCTAGTTTTAAAATAAGTCTTATTTTTACGTACATTTTAGACAAAAAGTCCTCACAAAGCGACAGTAACCATTGGTACTAAGAGACGTTTCACGCGCCCTCAAGTCGCGCTATAATGAGCATGGCGGACCGTCATTGTGCGACGCACTCGACCTCTTTCACACAATCCAGTTTCCATATTTGGTGTTTTCGATACTTACTGCATTTTTTGAATTTGGCACCCTTTAGAATACTTCAAGGACATTTCTTGAAAAATACTCGGGAGGTCAACAACAACAGTTTACCTGAAAAAAAAAACATTCTGTTATTTTGCATTGTTATGGCAAGGTACCTACGTAATTTTGCAAAATAACGCTCAGAAAGAACTCAATTCAAATCAGTCATAGATTAAGTTCATCTGTGATTCTTCTAAAAAAATCTACCTATACAAAATCTCATCTATGCTTGAACTTATATCTAGCCTTCTTTCTGTAATAAACTCCTTAGATAGACTTTTACAGGAATCGAATGCAGGACCGTTTGTTTTTCTCCCAGACGGCTGTCAACTACATAAACCTACGTCATTCGCGGTTATAACAGAAAATGCACCCTCAACAAAGTTTCGTAATCATTCTTTATTTAGCCAAGCCAAAATAACCGGCTATTTTAGAAGTTTGTCAACTCGAAACCAAATAAAAGTAACGAAGTTAATCAAATTGTATGAATAAACAATGAGTCTGAGGCTGACTTTCTGTGGGGCTGAGATTCCATTGCCTCATTAATTTTCATTTTACAGCTACCATTATAATCATAAGTATCACATTTTGAAGAAAACCCATATTGACAATAGCTTTGTGAATAATATCTTGTTATTGTTGATTTTACGTGCTCTCAAACATATTACATACTTGAAATAGTTCGTGACACTCAATGTATTCTGGAGTGAAGGCCATGTGCCGGAAAACGCAGCGTGAGACGTCCACCCACAAGGTGGACCGACGACCTGATAAAGGTAGTAGGAAGACGCTGGATGCAGGTCGCTTCCAACCGTGCGATGTGGAAGTCATTGGGGGAGGCCTATGTTCAGCAGTGGACGTCCTATGGCTAAAATGATGATGATGATGAAAGTGGTCAAAAGTTAGCAACACAGCCTTAATTCAATAGGGATGATGACTGGGTAATGAAATCGAAATTCTATTTAGTCCGTCAGACAGATAATTAGAAAATATTAGACTCATATTTTTTTCCATAATCGAATAATTACAGTATTAAGTATATTGAGTTGAAATGTCGCGTGACGTCACTTTTGAGTAAAAATTCTACTCAAGCGTGACGTATCGCGCCATTTCAACTCGATGTAGCACTGTTATTATTTAATTATGAAAGAAAATAAAAAATATGCGTCTAATATTTTCTAATTATCTGTCTGACGGACAAATAATTGAAATTTTGTCATCTAGCCTATTGTGACAAAGACGTGTTGTGAACTTTTTTGCTACTTTGGGTGTCACGAACTATGTATTTGACTATGAAAAAAAAACTTTAAAGGCACCATCTAACAACACCACAGAATTATTAAAATCGTCTACTAACATAACCTTTATGAATATGAGCCTTAGCAGTCAACAACATCGTTTGGAAGTTATAAGGAAGCCAACCGCAAAGCGCATTTCATGAATATAAAGGCGAATCGTGTTCGCCAAATGGCATAATAGTCCAGTCATTATAGTAAGTTCACCTCGGAATTCGAGATACCCAGCTGTAAGTCTGTAAATACGTGTATATTGACACCCTAAAAGTTGTCTCCAAACCTACATATCGATGGGTGCCTGGAATAAAGCCGCAATCGACAAAACACAATTTTACAGGAGAAGAGATTTAGTGAAATTTTTGAATAATAACTAAACTACGAGGCGTATCCAAATGGTTTGTATATCAAACGATGCGTTATTTTTTCTGGAGTAACATATAATGTGCATAAGGTTATAGTGCTTAGAATATACCTTAAAAAAGGTAGAAATACATATTGCCGCTTCATACTTTGAAAGTCGGTTCCGTAAGAGTCCATTGTGGTTTTATTCCGGTAAAAAGTGCAAAAGTAATCATACAGCAATAGTGCATTGCAGCGTTGTGCGCTGATCTGAAGGATGTATGGCGAATACAGTAATAGCGGTTTGCTTGAATTTAATGATCGACTTGGAAAATGTACTGGTGAATGTCTGTCCGTCTGTATGTTCCTTATAGAAACAAAAACTACTCGACGGATTTTAACGAAACTTGGTACAATTATTCTTCATACACCTGGGCAGGTTATAGTTTACTTAGGAATTCCCACGGGAACAGGAATTAGCGGGAAAATCCTTTTGTATGAAAAATCTAAACGCTTAACGGAAGTTAGACGCTTGAAATTTGGTATGTAGGTACCTTAGTAAACTTAAAGCTTATTTACAACAAGGAATTCCCGAAATTCCCACGGGAATTAGCGGGAAAATCCTTTTGTATGAAAAACCTAAACCCCTTAAGTTGACTTGAAGTGATGCAGTGACCGCGCGCTCTCCGCCCTCTATCTCGAAAACGGTTCACCGTATAAAAAAATTTTTTAAACAAAATTTGTAGAGAATTTAGTATTCTACAATATTGATAATAAATACAAATAGCAAAAAACCCATAGGAAATGAGATATTTCCAAAAAAAGCGCAAAAAAACGATTTTTGTGACCTTTGACCTTAAAATTTAATAGTTGCTTACACCCTACCATATGTAGGTTTTGAGACAACTTTTAGGGTGTCAATATACAAGTATTTACAGACTTACAGCTGGGTATCTCCAATTCCGAGATTCTTACCTAATTTAAGCTTAAATGACTGGACTATAAACGTTTTGTATCTTACACAGTCAAGAACTTAGGAATATAGTAACTGCGTTATTGTGATCAAAGGATTTGAAAATAGCGTAAAGCGAATAAGAAAGAGATTAACGCTTATTATTATACTATACAAAACAAAAAAAGAGAGAAATGCACAAAAAATACGGCACAATTTAAGCGATTTATGAGACTGACATCTTCATCAACATTAATGCTGGGTTGCATCATCTTACTTTAACTATAACATACGTCAAAAATCTGTCAAACTTCATAAAAAAGCACCGGTCATTGTCACGGTCAAAATGAGTTGGTGGAACTCTGCTTAAGTTAATTTTATAAACATGAAATAGAGACATCAAATAGATGCTGCTTGTAAAATATGACACACCAGGGTAGTAATATCTTCTTATAGCCCACACAATCCTAAAAATATCAGGATTTTGTAGTGCACAATGACTAATGTACTTCTCTAGCTATTAATGACTTTACAGCTTACGTTTCCTGGAAAAGAAAATGTTATGTTGCATTAACCAACATAAAAAAGGTTTGTTGTCGTCACATAAAGAAATGGTTAGATAGGTATATTTTAAATCCCTTTTAGAATGTTGTGTACTCTTTGACAGTTGTTAACGCGTCAATAACGTATGCAAATGATGCTTAACAGTCTGCGAAACTCGGTTCAGACTCCGCGTTTCAATTTGCACGATTAGCGAAATTCGCTACATGAAAACCCGTCAACGGATTCAAATTATTCCCTCAGTGAAAACTTGGGCAAATAAATGCAGCTTCACATTTTGAATTCACTTCGGTTCGCTGCTTATTCTTTATTAGTTACAATTTATTGAGCAGAAAAGGCAACGGAACAAGAAATATTTCCATGTTTATTAAAGAAAGAAAGGTTTGTTCAGTTTTATCGAAAAATATACCTAACATACAACAATATTGTGAAATAACGTACAATTTACATGGTACAATAATACTGAAAAGTACCACTCAGCATGGTGGTCGTGGCATCTCTGTAATGCGACGACAAGTGTTTTATTAAAAAGTAAGTCGGCAAAAACCTCAATATTTCATTGTAGTTAATACCAAAGGAAATATTTAAAAGTGACATTACAGTGATATAAACGTGTGAATTTGTATTAAAACCGCAATCAATCGTATTACGGTGACAACTAGACTGCTTTATGGGCACTAAGCCAAACGCTTGCAAAAACCATTGAACTCTTTTCATAAATCCATTTATTTTTATAAATAGGGCTTATTTAAATAAATAATAATGTGTTAACAACATCGAATAAAGTCGTTGACGAAATCGTTTAAAACCCTTGAAGTAGATAAAAAGAAATAAAGAACATTAGGGTTAAAAATTGGATCTAAATAGCCCGTTACTTTTTATTTCCTGCTACGAGTAAAGATTTGTTACAATGCCAGTGAGTTGTAAATATAATGTCAGTAATGTTGACAGAGAAACAAGAGTTTTTATTAAGTAATTTACATATTATTTAAGGGAATATTGAACAAAATAATTCCACCTTACAGCCAGTTCAGCGTAAACAACGCGCTGACTGAGAACGGGTCAAGTGACGAACCACAATGGCTGCCCTCGAGCCCTGAAGGCTCTCGAAATTTACTACGTGGCGATACTATACAAAACCCTCCGCTTTTAAAATAATGCACACACAAAGTCACTGATAACGGTGGGCTTTAATAATGCATAGTAAGCTAAGACACTTATTTAAGATCGATCTTGCTGATCAAATAATTTCGCTTAAACTTTAAAAAGATTTAAAGTTGAAGCGAATTATTTGATCAGTAAAATATATCTTAATTCATCATCTTTATATTATTACAGCTGTATGATCCGAATCAGCTGAAGTTTTGTCAGTTCTTCTTATCATATTTTACAAGTACCTACCTACATAATGTATTATCCGTAAACTTTGTCATTCCATTATGCCTTAAAATTGTAGAGCTCTTTTAAATTCTTAACAAAATAATGAAAAGCGAGCCATAAAATTGTTGAGGGACCTATTTGCTACGTTGTACGCAGTAATGAAATTTATAAAGGCAAAAGCGACGCATTCGATCTCAGATCATAGAAAGAGAATAGATATGAAGTCGCGCGTAACTAGGTACAACGAGAACCAGTGTCCCCACATTTCCCCCACCACAGCTCCCACACACACATTCAACTGTGTAAAAACAAAGCGACTGAGAGTCTACGACAACATGTGCAACCGGCTTAAAAGTGCTGTGATTGGCCAGAAGGCGTGCCTTATGGCCAATCAATGGCCGCGTGACGTGACGCACACATAGAAAACGCTAGTGAGAGAACAAAGATAAAATGGAGTCGACAAGATATCGATACTTTAAATCGCTAGGGGCAAGGCTCGAAACTGGTTTCACAAAATGCTTATGTATGAAAACCTTTTTATTATTATACGTTATTATTAACTAATATCACGCATTTATTTTTTAATTATGGCGATCTGCGTACCGCATATGTTTATCAAAAATAATGCCTATATTAGGCTTTCAACTAGCTCTTATAGTAATTACATAGTTGACAGTTACTAATTACTTCTACTGTTATTATTTTTTTGTAAAATCTTATAATCGCAAGTAACACATCATTTTTTTATTTAAAATTACAAAATAGAAAATTATAATTTACTTCTATTTATCGATAATAGGAAACCGCATTAGAACACGAGCACGGCACTATGTTACGACCGGCACATGCGGCCGTACTGTGTATTTTCACACGACAGTGGATATCGGAAGAAATTAAATACATTGCGCAGTAGTTGAGCATGACATAAAGTGGTTGCTAACTAAATCGTCAATGTACAAGCGTGTTAGAATTTTTATCACCACTGATATCGATATCGCAGTAACTGTTACGGCACTGAATTCGTTCGTGAAAATGTTTAGTTTTTTTTATTTATAAGCAAAATACCAATGGATTTGCAATACTTACATGTAGTAAATGACTCCATTGTTCCTGTAGTTCTTCGTTTCACTTGTTTTATTGCACGTAACGACGCATTATCCAAAATATCGGAGAACATTTCCTTAGTACGACTGAATCGCGACTAACCTAGCTACGCGGCCGATGTTCGTTTCTGGGCATATCGCGGAGACACGCGCCACGCCCCCGTTTCACATCTATTCCCTTCTATGATCTGAGCATTCGATATAATAATATAAGACTGTAGTGAACGAAATAATGACTCGTGGTCGATAGAATTACACCTCAACATTAAAATAATAGGGTTGTTGCCCCTTTAAAATGAGTCCTTCAGGGGTGACGCCCGTATTCTCAAACATTACTATGAGGTCTCACAGTGCGCGTGGACGCACAGGGTAACACATAAACCAATCTCAGAGCTCTATTCAATGCTGTGCGTTCGATTTGTTGCTTCACTTAAGCAATTATCGTTTGTGAATACGGGCGTGAGTCTCTACTCAAGTAGGTACGTAGTTTAGTTGTTTACTTTCGTGCAAGTATTATTTACGGTCGGCTCGCTAGACTGTTAACGTGTATTTTACCCATATTGTCCCATATGTTATCGAGTCGAATACACAACTGTCAGATTTATATGCGAAAAGAGAATCGGTGGAATGAACATCGAAATACGTTCGGCGAATCTCTTTGAAAAGCATCAATGCTTCGTCGAACTTTTGTTGTTTTTTCGTTTCGACGAGCTGTGTAATGCTTGTACGTAGGTATTTGTAAAAACTATTTTAATCTCTGAAATATTTTTTATTCAGTTGCAAAACATTTTCTTAATAAATCCTCTAAAAGCTCTAAGTACTCTGAATAAAGCTGTAAAATTAAGCGTCTTTTAATAATTCATGATGCGTTTATAAAAGGTTTTTAATATTCGTGTCGCGAAACGCTCGCACCTTATGAAAATGATACGTTAAATGTTTTAGAAAAGTTCGTAAAGGGCTTATTTTTCCGAACTCTCTTTTGTTCATAATAAAACAGGTTGTAACGTGAAAGTCACTGTTTTCATAAACTGGAAAGTTCTAAACAAAGAATAAAGTACAATTCTAAGTCATTATATTATTGATTAAGGGCCGATTTTTCAATCGTTGGATAACTTTTAACTGAAGAATAAGTTTGGTACATTGACAGCTTCAGTATGGAAAGTATGTCAAAATGACAAGTTTATTCTTCAGATAAAAGTTATCCGACGATTGAAAAATCAGCCCTTATTCTTATAAGCAAAACTTGGGCAGAAATCGACGACAGCCTATGTCAACTTTACTCGATCCCATGTTTTAGAGGGGTGTTTGTTTTTGTTCGTTTGTTGCGAACGTGTTTACAAAGTACCAGGCTAATTCCTTTGTCATTGCCTTACACCGCTTGACAACTTTATAAGAATTTTACGTATGTAGGTACGATAACTCTAAAAATTTTATTTTTATGTTAATTTAAGTTTTTTTTCATTTAGGATGAAGATGCATTGTTCGGATTTGTGGCTGAAACTACAAGAAGAACTTCTCTCCTTACCTCTTGCACACGGCTCAAGATCCCTTCCGTAAAACATTCCTATTCATTCTTCGACACCTTTAAGCAACAGCGAAGAAAACATTCCACTATCATAATCTTCAAACGGAAACTCTCTAGTGACTACCATAAGAAAAGTACTTGGTAACGCTATTTAGTAGTAGTAAGCTCAAGTGACGCGCGTAAACCTCTTCGGAGGGCGCGAGGGGCCGGCGCGATGCGGGCTCGCCAGGGATGTACGTAATATATCCCGCGGATGAAGTAGTTTCCCTGACATACAGTTCGCATTCGCTGCCCCGGCCCCGGCAGCGTCCTACCCTCGACGTCCTCGTCGGGCCGCTGCCCGCGCCGCAACCCCCGCCCCCGCACCCCGCCCCGCCCCGCGCCGCTTCCCTCCCCAAAACGGCGCCCCCGGAGACCCCGGAGCGCGCGCCGGCGTCGCCGACGCCGTCGCTCGAGCGTCCACCCAAGCTGCGCGAGCGCACCAAAGCCAAGCTTTTCAAAAAACTCGGTCGCCACGAGGACAATGAATTCGGAAAAATAGTCAGAACACCCGCTCCAGATGAATTCGAACTGCCCGCACCCCTGCCCACGCCGGCTTTCTCCAGGAAGAATATTTTCGACCGCGACTTCGATGCGTTGTTCGAGGTCGCGAGCTCGCCCCAGTTCACTGCGAACATCCGCGTGACCACTCCTGAGCCAGACCGCCGGTCAGATGTTTCAGCGGCGCACTTCCCCTCCCCCGCGACCTCCTCTCTTAGTCTCCTCCCGCCTCGCCCCTACTCCGAGCCGGCGAGCGTATCTCCCACCGCGTCTGCCCGAACCTCCTCGCCTTCGACGCCAACGCCACTACACTCGACTCCAGAAGGTTTTTGGAATGAGCGTGGATTTGAGAGTGAATCTAACAAGATCATCACATTCATTGCGCATGGACAATGAAATGACTTCGAAGTTAATCACGCTTTGATCATTCAGGTTGTTGTCATCGATCATCTAACTCTTCAGTTTGATTTGGGTTTACTACTAACGATTCCGCAAAGTTTCCAATGTGTCCCAATATGTAAACGTAATATGCAATATTAAGCCTTATTGTATTATCGGCAGGTTCAAAATCCAAGAAAGTCAGTTTCTTCCGCAAGTGGAGCCACTCGAAGGAGGCGTCGCCTCCGCGCGCGCGCAGCATGCAGCAACCGTCGCTCGAGATGGCTCTGCGCGAGCTCACGCACCCCAACCACAATGAGCAGCTCAAGAACCAACAGCAAGTCACCTTCAAATTGGTTAAAACAGGTAAGTCAAAATACTCCTTTAAATTACATTTATTTTAAAGCATAATGCGAAAACTGCTCCTTTATTGCAATTAATTAATTGTGAGAGTGAATAGGCACTTACAGAGCAGATAATTATGTACAATCCTAGACTGCATCCCACTTAACATCAGGTGCGATTGTGGTCAAATAGCTGCCTTATTATGCATAAAAAAATATTGCACTAGCATTCCAAAATACTTTCTTTATCTAAAAACATTAAAGCTTTTAAGTTTGATTAATTAGTTCATATTAAGTTTCAAAATCTACATAAGATTATCTTCAATCACGCAGATTTAAATAAAAACCTAGATATCAATTTAAAAAAAGTGGCTCATCTAGGACCAAATGGGCAAACTAATATTCTTAAAAAACCTTACCTATACATCCACTAAGTTTGTCTAACCTTTCTCCAGACATCCTATATTCAAAAAAACATTTGCATTCGCTGGCTGCTATTTAAAATTCAAAAACAGTCGCAGTGTAATTAATATGATAATTATCGTCCAAGATAATCAAAATGGGAGAAAGAAAAAGCGTATTAAGAACGTTGCAAAAGGTGCGGTTTGGTTGAAGACTATTATCATTTCCGTGAATTTTTCATGTCATTTCGGTACAAAGTTTGATGTTAATATTTAACTTTGATTGTTCTGACAGAACATGGCCCGCATGTCTATCATAAATGTTTGCTCGTGCATGAGCAAAGGGATATTTGTTTAAGAAAGCAATTACGAGTATGATTGTAGAGTCAAATAAATCTATATTAATCAAAAATAATAAACGTTGTAACGTAACACACAACGATAAGAGTAATTTGGTAATTTGCTGAATCGGTAAAAAATAAAACACTTGGTACTCGTAATTTCTTCGCGCCATACTTATAAATAGATGCCTCTCAGGTAAAATCTCTAGGTCTCTAAAAAAGTACCACCTCCTCGTGCTGAAACAAAGTTCAATTAAAAGTTGGAATTTTACTCTTGACAGTTTTGGACTTCAAAGTAAAACAATGTCACCTTTCGCTAGCTTTGTAAAACAAAGGGTGCCTGTATACTGGTAGGTATATACGAAACGAATGTATCGGAGTTCGGTAAAATTTTTGGCTGCCAGCTTTCAACGCCATTCATTCAAAGCAGACCTTACTTTGGGATCTATGAAAAAAATACCGTAATTTCTACAGTAAATTGCCCACCGGTTTTAGACTACTTGCATAGTTATTGTGTTAGAAAATATCCATGCTGCATGAATTTGAAGGGCTGTTGTACAAATTTCGCCGTTCCATGTTTTTGACTGGATAGGTATCGGGTGCCGATATCAGAGATGAACCTTGTTGTTAGTTTGTTGCCAACATAATTCATATTCCTATTTTTTTCTGTACATGATACATATGTATAGGACAACCTCATTTAGTACATAGTAAGCTTTATTTATATTGTTTTAAACTTTCATGGTCACTAACAGAATTTTAATATCGGTCAACCCATATGTCTGCCCATAACATCTCACCCGCCAGTGTCCTCAGTTAGGCCGTATACAGAAAAAAAGCTGGAAACCTATAAGCGCTTATCAGCGCTTCTCAGCGCTGGTAAGCCGTGCAGGAAAATAGTATAGAAAATAGTATAACGATAAGCACTGATCGGCGCCGACAAGTTTCAACACGCGCTGGTCAGCGCTGGACGCTGCCATTTAAAATGCCATTCAACTTGCTTCCTTTGTGAACGAACGGACTAGCGCGCTGACAAGCGCCGGTAAGCGCTTATAAGTTTCCAGCTTTCTTTCTGTATACGGCCTTACTCTGTGATCATGGCGCTTGCAACAGTGCCGAAATATCGGAAACTCGAAATTAAGGTACATGGTAGCAATCCCGTCAAAAATTAATTATTGTTTTGTACTTGACCATAACCGTACTCTTCATTAGACATCCTGTGTAAACCTAGAGGCTATCCTCTTATTAATAATTTGCTTGTTTTCTGAAACTGACGTGGTATTTGTAAAGGCTCCTTGAACTATTGTGGAGCCCAAATCAGAGGCCACGACATGACGTGTAATTACTTTTGGAGTAATTAATTATGTGTTATCCTATCCGATGTATTTTGTGACTTAATTGAAATACAGTATAGAAAAGCTGATTCCGAATTGAAATTAAGTAACATCGATCTATCTGATGCTTATATGTATAGACGCTAGCACATCAGACTATCCATTTTCATAGCAAAATAGCCCCCATTACAAATTACATAAGATCCTGCAATATTTAGGTTAATTTATTGACTTGCACTCATCCAATAAGTTGCGTAAAAGATGCTAAAGTTTATTTAACAAAGTTTAAAACTCCGCTAATTAGGTCCCTTCATTGTTCAACTGTATAAAGTGGAAAGCATAATGAGGTATTCCAACGCCGCTCAGCAACAAAAGATTCATTTTAACCTTCATTAACTCGGAATTGGTCTATGAAGCCGAAAATTATTTGAGCTGCTGTTTACTGCGTAAGATATTTGTAATAAATACAGTATTACACTGATTATATTAAGGATTCCTTGACAAGACTACGAAACCCTTAAAAGTTAACTATTTAATTATTATCTACAAAAACTTGTGAATGGGAATCTTCAATATAGTCTATTTACTAACATTTGATTTTGTTAAAGTTACAATGTCAGTACCGGCTTGCTTAAAATTATTTCTATAATAAACTAGCTGTGCCCGCGACTTCGTACCTACGCGTGAAAATTGTTTGAATAATAATATATTTTTTGCAAAAAAATCTTGTCTGCTCCGCCCCTATTTACGCCGCTGTAGGGTAATGTTATACATATAGCCTAAACTTCCTCGATAAATGGTCTATCCAACACAAAAATGTTTTTTGAATACTAGTATTACTCGTAGATAGGTATAAAATATTTGAACATTCTTAATAGTTAATTGATTGTTCACATAAAACTCTAGCTCTCTATGAAACTGTTCTGAAACGTCGGTCTCTAATACCAATGCGCAGAGGAGGGTTATGCAAAGATAGAAGGTGCAATTCAATTTAACGGCACGAACTTAGACAATCCTTTAATTAACCAAAGCCGGGGAAAGCCGGGGCGTTGTGTTCCATTCTAATTTATTTCATAAGCCTCATGTCATAGAAGCACTTTCTTTTCAGCCAGGATCGGATTTAGGGTGTAATTTAATATTTTGAGATCTCGAAGCGCTGGTAGGGCAAAAGATTAAGAGACATTAAAGGCTCCATAAGAGCAAGTTTAAATGTTTTTATTAGTATTTTATTTTTATTTAATATTTGATGATTTGTATGCATTGTTTTTAAAAGTTCATGCGACTAAATAAATTTTGACTTTGTGGTTTTGTTCGAAGAACATTAACGCAGTCACAAACATTACTATGAGGTCTCACAGTGCACGAGGATGCACAGGGTCACACGCGAACCAATCACAGAGCTCTATTCAACTCTCTGCGTTCGATTTGCTGCTTCACTTAAGCAAGCATCGTTTGTCAATACGGTCGTAATTGCCTGTATAAATTTATTTATTTATTTATACTTCAGCACACAAAGTAACAAATGCACTGTGGCGGACTTAATGCCGGATGGCATTCTCTGCCAGTCAACCACGGGTCATGCAGAAAGAGTAAGGCGGTGCAAAAAATTTACATTTTTTGATAATAAACCTACTTACATAAGATTACATAAAATAAATAACATAATACAAATAAATATAATAGACATACACATAAATACACAAACATAATAATAATATAGATGTACACATCACTCATGTCTGAGATAGCGAGAAAATGGAGAAAAAAAGGTCATTCCTTGAAATGTTTGCGCAAAGCCTTTTTGAAAGTAAATTTGGAAGAAGGTTTGCGTAATTTGGCCGGAAGGCCGTTCCAGAGCCGTACAGCGGAGACTAAGAAAGAGTTGGACATGAAGCCAGTGCTATGATGAGGGGTGGCAAGCTGAAGAGACTGACTAGAGCGAAGATTTCTATTGTGAGTGGAGTGGAGGTACTGAAATTTATCTTTTAAATAAGATGGAGAGTCGGGATTGAAAAGAATTGAATGAAGCATACAAAGTGAACGAAGATATCTACGCTGTCTGATGGGAAGCCAACCAAGCTGCGAACGAAAAGGTGAGATGTGGTCAAACTTGCGGAGACCGAAGATAAATCTGATGCAGTTGTTCAAAAGGCGGTCCAGCTTGTTTAAAAGTTCCTGTGAGATGTCCGTACAGCATACATCACCATAGTCGAGGATAGGCAGGATCAGAGACTGAGCAAGTAAGATCTTAGTGCTGGAAGGGAGGAAATTTTTAAAGCGGTAGAGTGCCCGCATTGAGCCGATCACCTTCCTACTGACTTCCCTGACATGCTGGGACCAACTCAGAGTGCTGTCAATGAAGAGTCCGAGATTTTTTACGTTTAGTTAACGACAACTCCGTCAAAGACAACACTAGGGACCGATCCCAGATCCAGTTTAGCCAGTTGCCTGGAGCTCCCCAGCACTATCGCCTGACACTTGCCAGGATTGACCCTCACACCGAACTTCCCGGACCAATCGGCGATATTGTGTAGATCAGCAGAAATAACCTCTCATAACTTAAATGAGCTTATTTTGATTTGTGTATTGGATTCAGAGTTTGATTAAAAGTTAAGTAATGCCTATTCATGCTTTTGTATTTGCCGCAAATCCGTAATTGAGTTTTCCTACCAGTCTAGACATTCCATTTATCAAAGGTAGGTAAGTATGTATTTTATCGCACATCTTTCTGAGAAACAGTAAAACCATCACGATTTGTAATTTCGGATAGTTATAGTTCAATTACTGTGATATAATCTTACTAAATTAGCTTAGCTTAGTTATGAAGCTTTTAATATACTACGTGCGCGATTAGTAAAGACTTGAGCACGACTCAAAGCTTACACGCGTGTTGAACAGTTGTTTAGAGTGTGCGCAAAGTGCTAGTCACCGCGCACCTACCTCAGGCAGTGACTCTAAAATGCCTTCTCCATACTAACGTCACTTTAGCTAGTGTTCAACGAGTATCTTTTATTATTACAGGTTGCATATTTGTTTGTATTGGACTGGGTGTTTTCTATGTATAATAAGTATGTATTTCCAATAAAAAAAAAAAACCGACTCCAAAAAACCTACACTAAAACGTAGAAAAATAATTACTAATTACCTACTTATTTATTAGGACGAATTATTAATATTTATGTAGGTATACCATGATTGATACTTCTGGAGTCGGTGCCAAGATTATGAAACATGTAAAGTTTGCCTGCACCGACTCCAAAAGTATCAATCATGGTATACCTACATAAATATTAATAATTCGTCCTAATAAATAAGTAGGTAATTAGTAATTATTTTTCTACGTTTTAGTGTAGGTTTTTTGGAGTCGGTTTTATTTTTTTTTATAAAATTTTACTTATTTCTTGCTTTTTAGTTAACTAATTATTACCTTGATGTTACCACTGAAGGTAGGCAGTACACTGAGACCAAAAAAAATTGGTTCATAATCGGCGGAGATATTGCGTATAAAAAAGTTCATCCCCAATTTTCCACCCTTGGGGGTGAAATATTTTCTTCAAATTCGCATGAAACCACCCTTTTGATAATACCTATTCAACAAAAAAATAATCGTTCAAATTGGTTTATAATCGGCGGAGATATTGCGTATAAAAAAGTTCATCCCCAATTTTCCACCCTTGGGGGTTGTTTTTTTTATTATTAAATTTAAATGGGACCACCCTTGAGGTATTACCTATACGCCGAAAAAAGATTTGTTCAAATCGGTTCATAATTGGCGGAGTTATCGCGTAACAAACATAGAAAAAAAAAAAAAACATACGGGTCGAATTGAGAACCTCCTCCTTTTTTGAAGTCGGTTGAAAAAGTATTTAAGTATGTTTATATCCGTTGTCTAGTACCCATAGTACAAGCTTTGCTTAGTTTGGGACTAAGTGCTTAACTCAGTCGGTGTCTAAGTCTAGGTGTACCTAAGTGGCACGGCAGGGGTGACATTGACATATTATGACGTGACAGTGCATACAAATCGTCTCGCTGACCATTGACCGTTACAAAATCACTTATCGTTCGTTCGTTCGTTTCAGCCAAATGACGTCCACTGGTGGACAAAGGCCTCCCCCAAGGTTTTCCACAATGAACGGTCCTGCACTGCCCGCATCCAGGCTCTTCCCGCGACCTTTACCAGATCGTCGGTCCACCTAGTAGGAGGCCTGCCCACGCTACGTCTTCCAGCCCGTGGTCGCCACTCGAGAACTTTCCTGCCCCAATGGCCATCGTCTCTACGAGCTATGTGCCCTGCCCACTGCCACTTGATTTTAGCAATTCTGCGAGCTATGTCGGTTGCTTTGGTTCTCCTGCGGATCTCCTTATTTTTGATTCGATCACGCAGGGAAACTCCGAGCATAGCCCGCTCCATCGTCCTTTGGGTGACCTTGAGCCTTCTTATGAGGCCTTCTTATGACAAAATCACTTATAGGAGGCGGATATTGTAAACTGCCTTTCTAAATCCAGCCCAGTTCATTGAAACGTTCTAACAATGCAATTTAGTAGTCCACCAACGCAATTCTGAATGGACCGCAATATTGAGGTCCACCTGGAGTTACGAGTATGTTGTTCTCTAAAAGAGCGGTGATGCTGTACTGTGCCAATGACTGACAACTTTGTAAATGAATTTTAAATATTAGAAACGGACAAAGAGAGCTCGAACTGTCCCTTTATCCTTGACACTGGCTGACCCGGCGAACTTCGTACCGCCTTTGTAATGTTTATCAGAAATAGTGTAGGATTCTCATGGTGAAGGATTAGTTTTAAATCTGTCCAGTAGATTTATAGCATTATTAAATAAAAACAATCAATTTTTGGTGGACCGACGATCTGATAAAAGTACGGGGAAGTACCTGGATTTTGGCAGCGCAGGACCGGAAAACAGTTATGGAAATTCTTGGGGGAGGCCTTTGTCCAGCAGTGGACTTTATTTGGTTGAAACGAACGATGATAGGTTTTTTGATATCACTAGATACAAAGACAGGCCGGTACCAGAGGCTTTATTGTTTGTTGTTGTATTTGTTACAACATTTACAGTTTCTGGTGGCACGGAATATACAGTCTACCACGGCTGGAGGACCAAACACAACGGCGACACTGCAGGCTTTTATGGAGATTGTAATAGAGCAAAAATATTGCCTTCTAGCTTTGTTTCCTACAGAGGAATTCAGTTTGCTAAAAACCGGCCAAGTGTGAGTCGGACTCGCGCACGACGCTTTTGTTGTTGTATGGGAGCCCCCCTTAAATATTTAGTTTATTCTATTTTCAGTATTTTTGTTATATTCGCAACAGAAATACATCATCTATGAAAATTTTAACTGTCTAGAAATCACGGTTCATGAGATAGATACAGCATAGTCACAGCTCTTAGTAATAGGGTCCCGTTTTTACCCTTTAGGTACGGAACCCTAAAAACGTTATTCTCACAATGGTTACCAGTGTTTGACGACCATATTAACAATCAAGTTCTGCGCATTTTTTGTCTGGGTCCTAATTTGAGTGTCTCGTGGCGCAGCTGAATTTAAAACTTTTTCATTTTTATTGTAATTTATGGCTCCTTTTTATTAATTCTTACAACTATGAAATAATGAATTCACTGCATTGTAATTTAGTGTTCTTTATTTCTGTTACAAAAATGCCACTTAAAGTATTAACTATATTATAAAAAATAGGCTAAGAGTTTGTAGTTTTGATTTGGTTGTTCATTCAAATATACATAATAGTACATTAAAAAAGTAAATTTCGGTTTCAATACAAAGCACATTCACATTGTCCTTTTTAGTGTCAAACAGCTTGCGCAGTAATATTATATGCAAGGTAATGGCCTTTGTACCACCTAGAGTGCTAGATTATCTCTAAATAATTCACGGGAATCTAGCATCAAGTAATAATAAAGCTGTCAGTTATATCCCTGTAAATGGTTAATACATAATGCTCGGAATGACTTCGAAATAAGGGTTAAACAATAGATAATCATAGCGTTAATTTTCGTCAAGTAAATATAATAATAATATGTTATATGTAGATAATTTATAAAGAGAATCAGACTTCATAAGTTAATTTAAAATATTCACACAGAAAAAATCTACATTCGTGCTTTAATTTCACCCTTTGTTGAAAAAACTCGCTAAGTTTTTTTAAATTACGAAACAAATTTCAACAAAACACGTTTCCACCTACCTACAGGAAACCCCGCAGAATTGTTTTCGAAAAATTCGGACTTTTCAAACTTACGAAAGTAGGTCAACGTTGACATTAGCTGGCATTGCGTGCTAAAGCTATGGCTAAAGTCCGGAGTCCGGACAAAGAGTTGAGAAGTAAATATTAAACAAGTGCTGGGTGTAGTTGACAATCTGGGATTTTCTACAAACAACTTTATAATCACAAACGTTTGTGTGTCTAATCTTTATTGTAACATTTTTAAAGCTATTTTAAGCTACGAATACTCGTACTTGCTACTTATAAAATATAATCATTGAAGCATTTATTGGATACAGCGCGTATTGGTTTCAATAGGATTTACTTAAGCTCTTCTGAAATCTTAGCTTCTTCTTATATCGTGTGGGCAGTAACAACCTTGAAGTCTGATATGAGACTCAGACGTAATGCTGCTCAATTAAATCAATTGCCCTCTGAATCATATTCTCTAATCTGATTATAAGCCTGCAAAGTATTCAAAATATTCCAACCAATTAACTATAAGTATGATGGAAAATTTCAAAGAAAAATCATTCCTATGGCTACTTAAATATTTTATGTGCACATTCGAAGCGTCATTCTCATGAACGTTCTCTTAATTGACGTAGGTAAGCTAGAGAGACTGGCAAACGGCCAGTTGATAGTAAAGTTATGACTTACCATGATAGGTCGGTGTTGTGATAAGTACAGCCTGTTTCCCTTTTTCATGTCATTTCAAGTAGAAACAAGTAACACTGTGATTATAGGCAACTATTACTGGGAATTCCATACAAAGTTCTGAAACAAAGGTGCTCATTGGCTATAGTGTGCTCGCAGACAGCCCACAAACATTTACATGTAAATAAGAGCAAACAATACATTCATTTACATAGAAAATTCGGTTCCAATACGACCGCAAGCAAAATGTTTGTTACATGTTTGAGTGCCGAATTTAAGGCTGGGTTGCACCTTCTTATTTTAACATTGACAAACGTCAAAAATCTGTCAAACTCCATACAAAAAACACCGGTTATCGTTATAGTTACGGTCAAAGCAAGGTGGTGCAACTCAGCCTTACTTTTGGTATTTTATTACGTTATCTGTTAACTTGAATTCGAAAGAGGTATTCATTTGTTTTTATCATTTTAACTGACTAAAAATAGAGGATATTAGAATGACATGATAAAAGAGACACGTAAAATTGCTCATACATAAAAATATTTTAGGTTTTCTGTATTCGAACTAAGCTAATAAGTATTATTAAAGTTTCTCGCGCTGCTTCTTCTCAGCACTGGTCCATATTATTGTCTCGAAGCAGTGGTAGGGTTAAAGTAATACTTGAACGTGTAAAAATAAAATATTATTAAAGTTGTTGTGCAAAATGAAATTACTATATGGCTTTATTAAGAATATTCAATTTAATAGTCAGAATAGTTACAATTAAAGCGTACACAAACAGCATCAGCCATTTTGGTAGATACTGACTAAAACAACAATGCTGTACGCCCTATGTAGCGATGGAGTAACCGCGACGCGTATTCACAAGGAATACACAAATA
Organism: Ostrinia furnacalis; assembly: GCF_004193835.3. Taxonomy (NCBI): domain Eukaryota; kingdom Metazoa; phylum Arthropoda; class Insecta; order Lepidoptera; family Crambidae; genus Ostrinia; species Ostrinia furnacalis. The sequence continues at coordinate 598,432 of NW_021131405.1, read as the reverse complement.
TTGCGGTTTACGGCAATTACTCGGATTTCATACATCAACTGCCAGATTTGCCTATATAACTAGCACTAACAATACATTACGCACAGTAATGCCTAGTACAATATGTAGTAAACATTATATGTGTTTGATAACATAATCAAATGTGATTATGTTATTAAACACCTAATGAGGTTATCACATTATTGATTTATTTATGTAGCGAAGTACAAGCAGGCATAGAAGAAGAGCTAATCTAGAGTCAATTTGTCCCTTAATCCTCCTTTTATTATAAAAAGCATGACTATATATAGACATAGAAGTGCACTTACTACTTTACGTTAAGGTGACTATAGACTCCAACATTTACTTGTAACAGAACAATGAGCCGCTCTAAATTTTCTAATATCAAGTCTCAGTGTCACCCTTTCACGAACCAAAAAGTCGTACATTTTACCTTAAGCGTACCATTCGTAAGAACGTTACATTACATAGAAATGCTCTGGTCTATACTTACCTTTATATAAAAGCTGGCTCGTCTGTTTCCATTAGCAATTTGTAACCAACGACACATTCTGTTATCGCGTGATTCGGTTACACCTGCATTTAACCGAACTACAACCTACCATCAATCTGAAATATCGGAGCAAACAAAACCCAACTCTTATCAAACCTTTTAATCTCCCTTTGTTGATGAATGACAACGTCATGGAACCTTTTATTAGCGAAGTTTTGTTATTATATCTTTTCCAAACCATTAACTGTAATCATGGTAATAGCTATGCGTTATGATATATACTTAATTCCTTCAATCATTCTTGCTTCGGCTGCCAAGAGAGTCAGACCATGAGAGCATTCAGCATCAAGTTGGTGGAACGCATACTTGTGCTATGGCGACGTGTCAACTATGCGTGTCGAAACTTGACAGTGCATGGACCAAGCTTTCTTGTCCGAAAAGACGTCCATTTCATATACAGGCTGATCTACTTCATAATCTACATCAACGTATGGTGGATTGCGGTCGCTACAATTCTTCGGTACTATAACCACTACCAAGAGAACACCATCCGATTCACGACACGAACAGATTATCTAGACTGGAACACAACGTTTCCAGCTATATCGTTATGCGAGATGGCTAACGTGGAAAAAGTATTCATGCAAAGTGAAAAATTGAAAGAAAACGCCAATGGAAAACTCGACCATTACATACGGGAGATAACCTTCTTTACCGGCACTTGTCACAGCTGTGTATCAACATGTGAAGAGGAACCCATTTGCACTTTGAATTATTCACAAATAATACTACTTTTCCGAGCAAAATGCAAGGATATGTTCATGAGTTGTTTCTGGAACGGAATACCTTTTGATTGCTGCAACAACTTTTTGCCTATACCCACTGAGTACGGCACTTGTTACTCAATAAACAGTTTACATACCAAAAACCAACAGCTGGTTCATTTGACGTCATCTACACAACACGAACTGGTTTCACTTGAAGTGATTTTATCGCACGATTACGAAGTCTTTTTGCATTCACCTGAAGATATCCCATTTTGGAACATGGAATATGACAGACGGATGGTGATAGTATACGGATCTCAAGCTACAGTTATTTTTTCTATAATGGATATTATAAACGAGCCAGAAGTCGCGATGACAACTCCCGAGGTTCGAAGATGCAGATTCATCGAAGAAGTCCCAGAAAATTATTTGGCTTACAATAAATACAGTTATTCTGTTTGCATCACGCAATGCCGCATTGACGCGCAGCTGGAGCTTTGCAATTGCACTCATCACCTGTCACCGATTCAGTATAAAGACAGATACTGCGACCTGGAGGGACTGAAGTGTCTGACGAACAATTACGACATCCTCAGTAAGCTACAGGTTCCTGATACCAATAGAACAGGCTTGGAGTGCGATTGTCTGCCTTCGTGTACTGAACCGGATTATAATGTTGTGACGAAGAAGTTTATTGAGCCAAGAAAGGAAGTGAAGGCAGGGACAACGAAATTCATCTTGAGCAACAGACCCTATGAGCGATTGACTCGTCAAGTTGCTCGTACTCCCCTGGATCTCGTAGTAGCAATGGGCAACTGCTTTGGCCTTTGTTTCGGTGGTTCTCTTCTGTCTATAGTAGAGGTCGTTTACTACCTATGTTTTAAGAAGTGGAAGATGTTAAAGGCACATAATGTAATTTACGCTTGAAGTAATTGATTACGTGTGGTAGATGAGTTCTCTTTGCGAGAACTTCACTAAAAGCCATCCAAACAAGCACGTTGTGTGGGTAGATAGAGTCAATCACCAAGTTCTGCAAACAAAACAAAGTTGGCAATTGAATTAACTAAGAAATTTATCACAGCTGCAGAGTAACACGTCTTTTCAGTTGGGAAAGTCCATTCGTCCCAACTCGCCGTAGACGAAGTCGGGAACTAGTCGTATAATGGAGCTCTCTACACTTTACTTTCATAGTAAACTATCCATTAATTTTATAACAGCTTTATTATAAAAGTAGATACAATCCATACTTTAGCTTTGAATTTTAGAGAAATAAATGTGTTATTGACTAATTCAGATTTCAGAGTGTTACCTAAAATAAATGAAGCGATAGACATGTATTTCTGTTTTTGTTGTAATTTCAACTATGCCTAGTATCAATGCATAAAATATTTATTTATATATTTACACACACACATTTACTATTTTCACAGGCTAACCCAATATTATAATAGTAATGCCAATAATTTACAACAATTCAAATAATAATATTATTATAAAACTATGAATATGAAATTAAATTGAGAAAATTAATAAATCAGCCTGTATTGCCGTGCAGGCGGACTTTTATTTATTTACAACGGGACAATTATTTCATAAAATGAAACGTTCAGCTTATAGCGATTTACAGATACAAAGTAAAGCGTATTGAATATTCATAACCAATTGTAGAAGCGTAAAAATATACTTAAATAAGAAAATACCCGGCTTTTGTTTCCGAGAGTTGGGAAAATGATTTTTATTTACAAATGGTTTGGATAAATTCCATTGTATATATTTTGAGTGGGATGACAGACTTATTTGAACTAAAAGAAACATTGGTACCAAAATCTTTATAGCTTATCAAAATTGTTTTAATGTGTATTAAAGTTAAATACAAATAATGAAAAGTGAAGATTGACAGATCCTTTAGCCAAAAGTGTCCCCACTGATTTCGTAAGTTTCCCGGTTCGTGGTAGCCATTTAGCGAGAACTTTTGTACCCCAACGGCCATCAGTGTGCTTACCAAGAGTTGAAATTATGAATGTGTGCTCGCTAGCGACTGCGTAAAAAATATATTGGACAGATTGTATAGTGCCCCTAGCGGTTTCTTTCAAGAACTAAAATTTTTATAGATTTTGTGACGTACTCGCTAGCGAGCACACCTAACGTAATCTACGAGCAATGTAAGAGCGTTAACTAATAATTAAATTTAAATATTTTAATACTATATGTATGTACATATTATTATACAGTGTGTCCGGGCATGTAGTGATCAAACTTTAAGGGCGTAATCTATGGACAATTTTATCGATGAAAATACTTCAAATTTGGGGCCTGACCCATTTCTCGAAAAATTACATCGATTTAAGTTTTTAATTTTTAGTTTACACCTCTTCTTTAAAAAACAAGTGAAAGCGTGGGTAGCTTAACATTAATAGGCAAATATTTTATATCATGCGATAGCCAATAAAATTATCTATTAGTAGAAGAAGAAAGCAGACACAAGTTTCATACATTTTATGGGAGTAAGAATGGATTTAATTAGAAAAATACATTACTTTTTTCACTTCTTTTTCAGTTATTTTCCAACACAAGAAAAACCAGGTCGTTAAGGTATGTTTTATTTGCATTGTATTATTAGTATTTGAGCTATTCTACAAAACGAATGTAAATTTATTAGTCTACGTCTATTAGTTTCGACGTAATTGTTGAACAAAGATACCCCTTCCCAGCGGTTTCCATAGTAATCGGAATAGGTTGTGTGATTCTTTCAGGCAGTGCATTTTCGCATGTCGCGTGCGCTATGGAAACCGCTGGGAAGGGGTATCTTTGTTCAACAATTACGTCGAAACTAATAGACGTAGACTAATAAATTTACATTCGTTTTGTAGAATAGCTCAAATACTAATAATACAATGCAAATAAAACATACCTTAACGACCTGGTTTTTCTTGTGTTGGAAAATAACTGAAAAAGAAGTGAAAAAAGTAATGTATTTTTCTAATTAAATCCATTCTTACTCCCATAAAATGTATGAAACTTGTGTCTGCTTTCTTCTTCTACTAATAGATAATTTTATTGGCTATCGCATGATATAAAATATTTGCCTATTAATGTCAAGCTACCCACGCTTTCACTTGTTTTTTAAAGAAGAGGTGTAAACTAAAAATTAAAAACTTAAATCGATGTAATTTTTCGAGAAATGGGTCAAGCCCCAAAGGACAATGTTCGTTCTCCATACATTGTTCGCCGTTAGATCAACAGTGCCGAAATAATACTTTCTAGGTTCTAAATGACACAAATCTTTATGTAAGAACAATTATTCCTGGCGGACCAATTCTATAAACTTATTGATAGCAATATTGTTATCATAACCTCTTACTTACTAGTATTGTATTATATTATTTTATGCACATCGATTTGGGAGATGTTCTGTATTGTAGTTGTCGCAGCCAAATTGTATTATAATATTGGACGGGTTTTGGAAATAGCTCGGCGTTCCACTTTTATGATTTACTTACTTACATTTTGCACGTAAATAAATAACATGAATCCTATGTTTACTTTCCACTCTTGACATTTAACACGTGACTTACCAAACTAACTATCTCCATGGTTACCGTCTTAGTCTATGCATGACTAGGGATTGAACAACTTTTAATTGAATATTATTAATAACCCGCATGTCTCTGATAGTTATGCTCTCGCTCGTTCTCGTTTTAATACTCTAGGTCTAGAGCGTAAAATGGCTAAAGACAATTAGGAATTCTTTCGCCACTGACAGTTCATAGCAAGATACTCCTTCAAAATGTTGGCGAACAGGAGTATCTTGGGATGAACCCTTAACGATGGACCAACAAAAAGAATGGGGTTCATGGTTAGAAAATATCGCGTTATTGGAAAATATGAACATTCCACGTTGCTATGCGTCTCATTGCAACGCGGACTTAGACCAATCTGAGCTGGAGCTACACGTCTTTGCTGATGCCAGCGAGTTAGCTTACGCGAGTGTCGCGTACTGGCGTATTTTGGATTCAAACGGTAAAGTCAAATTATCCTTCATTGCAGCGAAGGCACGGGTCACTCCACTCAGGCCAGTACTGTAGCAATTTGGACGATTTATTTTATTTACAAGATCGGTATCTTATTGTCTATGATGACCGCAGTCAACATCACTATTACATGGATTCCTAACAATGAAGTACGGCATTGCCTTGTGCCGATTTTACATAGATTTTATCGACACAAATTATGGAACTTCATAGGATATGGAGCAGGCCACGCCCTAAAATGTCCGGATGTCGTCATAGTATTATGGAATACATATAAAATACTTTTATTATTTCATTTTTTAATCCTCAAGTGTCCGTTACAATCTAATTAATATTTAAGTATTCAAAAAGTAAGAGATTAATTTTGATACTTTACTGCTGTGCCCAGGAATCTGAGGCGGTTTCTGACAATGTCCTTTGAAGTATTTTCATCGATAAAATTGTCCATAGATTACTCCCTTAAAGTTTGATCACTACATGCCCGGACACACTGTATAGTACTTTGTTATGGGATCAGTTTCATAGCAAGCTTCTAGTTTCCCTAATACTCTGTTAAGCTGAACTAAAGTGAACGTGCCTTCAGGCCTTTGCGGCGTATCTCGAGAAGTTACCGCAAAGTTGATGTCATCTTGAGTAACTCAGCGGGATTGTTTTGATGCATTTTAAACAGCACCTTGTGTTATTTTAATATAAGACGCTAATAATAAATAAGGGTTAAGCGGACCCGTGATTATTAAGTATTAGGATAAATATTTGAGAATAAGAAAAACATTTATTTGGTTCAAACTTAAAAAATATAACACACAGAATGAGATAACAAAAAACAAGTATAAGTTATAACCAAAATTGGCCACCGCTCAGCATGTGTCATGTTCTGGAGTGTAATAAAACCAGAACACGACGCTGTTATTCTGCGAAGACTTGGGAAGAAGTTTATTAATTAAGATTTTGTACTTCTTGGTGGTCACGTGGTTCGAGAGTTTTAGTCTCTCAATCCAATGGTGCTGGTTTGATTCCCAGATTAGACAAAAAACTTTGTTTTTTTTTTTTCAGTAAGCTTGAACTTGATTCCCAAAAAAAACACACACTCGAATTAAGAACCTCCTCCTTTTTTTGGAGTCCGTTAAAAAAAGGCTTAAGTTTTAATATGATATGCGTTCGGCACAGGTTGAACTTTGCTGAACTTTTTACTTAGCATACTTGCATAAATCCTAACTATTGTTCCAACCTCTAAACATTCCGGTTCGAATTATAATTCCAATCCAATTATTCGTGTACGTATTAGTGTAATCAACTTGACAAACATATTAACCTTGTCCGTCTAATTAAATTACACCCTTTGTTAGTTTTCTAGTGTCCACTAACTATGTAGTTCACGTACTTATTGACGTAATTTTAAATCAGTAAAATATGTATGAAGCCATAGATTTAATTATGATAATTACAAAAAGAAAATAAAAACCTTTTATGTATTTTCTTCTAAAAAAAACAAATGCAAATAAGTTAAATTTTATATCACTTGCAGATAATACAAAATTTAAACGGAAACCAAAAATAAATATTCATGCTTAATGAATGCTTTATAATTTCATTACGGATTAATAAAATGGACGTGGTTTTACGGAACACATTATTAAATTAGTAGTATTATCTTTTCAATATGTGCACTGAACGAACAATAATATTTTAAGTCCAGTATAATATTTTCTCTCAATTACCTGTGTATCCATACATACGTATCTAAACTCATGAAAGTATCCTATTTCACCGGGGTAATAATGCTGCGGGGCTTGCGCTGAAGTATTAGGGTGATTAAAGTATCACGTGAATTGTTAGTAGGTACACAGTTGAGATTAACTATAATAATAGAAGTGCACAGAAACACTCGTATATTTACTTATTTTTATTCAGTGCTAATTCCATCGCAAGCTTCAACCACACCAACGCGTGCTGATCGCCATCGCCGGCGCGATCATAGGCCAATAATGACAGGTCGCGCGACCCATGACAGTCCGCGCGACCTGTCATTGGCCTATTATCGCGCCGGCGATCTGCACGCGTTGGTATGGTTGAAGCATATCAGTATTGGACAGAATATACATTATACATAGTTGCACATTAAATTAAATCTTTTTGCATCTTGTGGAGTGGTAAGTAAGTGCGAGTTTGTGTACAGAACAGTCCGAAGTGTTAACAAATTGCACCTCCATAAAACAAATGAAGAAAATAGAACTGCAATTTAAAATATTAAACAAAAGACAACCGCATCAGCAGAATAAGTAATTACTATATATGTTATTGCAAATGAATAAATAAATAAATAAAAGTACTTCACAATTTTAGGCCAGTATTAAAACTCAAACCAAGTTTTAGGTCAGGGTTGCAACTGTTGTTGTTGGTTGACAACTGAGTCACATCATCTAACTTTAACCGTAACTATAACGATAACCGGTGTTTTGTATGGAGTATGACAGATTTTTTAATTTGTTAAAGTTAAAATAAGATGGTGCAACCCAGCCTAAGCAACCTAGCCTTAGATGACAGAGTTGCATTTATTCTTGAGTAACAGATATTAATCTCACATCAGTTTCAGTTTCGATTCATAATTCTAAACTTACAACTTCATAATCCTAGAGAATTTTAAGTTCAAAATATACATACTTGTTATCTTGTACGTTTTACGGTTACTTTGAACTAGCTGTGGTTAAATTTATAAATTAAGCTATACCCGCAGATATTAGTACATTGGTGTGACTGAACTCAACGTCTGCACCTAAAGATAGATTCACACCTACGCGCTAGAAAACCCACCTTTAAAGTTAAATCGGGTTTAAGGCTGATACTGGCATCTTTGAAGTCAAATGAAATTGGTTTTTATAAGGTTTTAATCGAATGCTATGTTAAAAGTGCAATTTTATCATGGAATGGAAAAAATGCTAAGAAGAACACACTTGAATTAAGTTTTGTTAGAGTAGTTTACTTTATGAAAAGAAGAAAGTAAGTAATTCATAATTTGATTATTTTTTAAACTTGAGTATGAAATTATTTTGACAGTGTTTGTAACTATGTACAGTCGACAGCACATCAAGCTATACATTTTCGTTGCAAAGTCGCCCCTATCGCAACTACGTAAAATACCACAGTGTTTACGTTGACGTGCTGTCGAATGTAGGTACTTAGTTGACATTATTAAATATCTAATTTTACTTGTTGTAGGTACCTACTCGAATTGGAAAATTAAGTAACATTTTTAGAAATAGGAGTTATTTTTCCATTCAATGATTCATACGAACGCTACATTATTTATTGGCTGCTTCTTCTCTTTATTTTTAGAACAAATTATTTTCTTTGTGCTCTTTAAGAAAACTTGAAGGTTTATGTCTTAGAAACTTATTTTCAAGTATGAATAGAACTGCACCTACCTGATTCTGATTTTTCTTTGATCTTTATTTCTGCTCGCCGCTCCCATTGTTCACTTCTTATTTAACGAGTATTGTGGATATTTTTAACCTAGCTTTCCGCCCGCGGCTTCGCCCTCGTGGAATTTTGTCTGTCACAGAAAAACTTTATCGCGCGCGTCCCTGTTTCAAAAACCGGGATAAAAACTATCCTATGTTCTTTCCCGGGACTCAAACTATCTCTATGCCAAATTTCATCAAAATCGGTTGCGAGGTTTAAGCGGGAAAGCGTAACAGACAGACAGACAGACAGACAGACAGACAGACAGACAGACAGAGTTACTTTCGCATTTATAATATTAGTTGGGATTGGGATATAGTTGGGATTGGGATACATTTTCTATTGAAGTTTATTTTGTGCTTCTCTCTTAGTAATATGAAAGGAACTACATTTCAACTACATACGAGTCGTTGAATTAGAGGAACTAATAACAATATAAGATTTTTATCAAAAAAAAATATTAAACCGCTGGAGCAGAAAAGTTCTCGAATGGCGGCAAAGCTGGAAGACGTAGGGTAGCCAGGCCTCCCACTAGGTGAACCGACGAACTGGTGAAGGTCACGGGATGTACCTGAATCACGTACAGTGCAGAACCGGTCGTTCTGCACTGTACGTGATTGGAGAGACATTTGACCAGCCAGTGGACGTCATTTGGCTGAAATGACGAGGCCTACATTGTAGGCAAATTTAATTCCGTTTCTAAACTCCCACATTACAAAATTTACTTGACAAATACCATCTCATATGATATGAAACAGTGGAATTTAATACATACAATCCTACAGATATTTAATTTTGTTGTCGTTCACGAACACGTTTCGTCACTCTATTATTATATTCCCTACATAATTTATGAAGGGGCGGTGAAACAAAGCAGAATACTCCGATGTTTGATATTCCGTTCGGAGTGCTCCGATTTTTGTATAATATCCTTTTAATTATGCAGGGATCCCTGGAGTCGAATAATTAGCTTACAAGACCATTTTGGCTTTGATTTTAGCTTTTATCATCAGAAAATGTTGGCGTCCGTTGACGCTCTCGGAATTCAGGCAAATTTTTAACAAGCTGGAGTGGCTAGTACCTAGATAGCTGGGAAATACGTCATCGAATAATTTAAAAGTAAAATTAAGTAAATTTGTTTGTAGGCAAAGGTTTTAGAATGCTGTATTCATAGTTGTCATTCAGTTAATCTTAACCCCATCGATAGTCAACGTGAACTTTGCATGAATTAGGTGTATTTTGTATGCATGCGTTTTGCCCTTTATCTTTTGTTTTGTGAATGTTTTTTTCTTGCTATTGGTAAGTAAGTCTTTCTGGTTGATTTTAGATACCTTAACTTTAGATACTTTTTACTCGACTGCGCCAGAAGGAGGGTTATTATCTGTATAGATAGTTAAGCAGACTGTCGAATTCAACAAAGGTGAATAAATTTACCTTTTAAAATACATAGTTGTAACAACCCTCTTACGACTTAATAACGATACTTAGAACATACTTTAAAACTTGGCAGAATCTTCGTACAATGAATACTCAAGTTGTTTAACTTCAAGCAAAATCTTACAAGGTACTGAGCGAAGGTAGACGTGAAGTTTTTCTTCTCCCAAAGTACCTACAAGCTTTACAAGTTCTTACTGGGAAACTTAGAAATCTGTCTGTTAACTAAGAACTTCATACTTAACGTTCAGGGATCATTTTAGCATATAAGTAATTTGCAATTCACACATTTTCTATTAAGAATTTTATCATCATATTTTCTTGTATCTTTTATACCTTGACAATCTTAAAAATTGAAAATTTAAATATGATGGTGTTAAAAACTGTTAAATATGCTCGAGAACTTGTGAAAAAAGATTGCCTTGTTTATTGTTATACGTGACACATAAATTGCATACTTAGGGCGAAATAAATGCCATAAAGCATTCTCTGCTAGGTAACTTTTGGGACAAATAGAAAATAAAATTAGATCGCCTTTAGCTCCTTGATATACCACCAAGACAAGACAGTTAACAACTTTATAAGAACAGTATAAGTTCATTACAAGCATTCATTGTAAGTTCATTACAAGCATAGGTATAAAAATTTGAAACTCCATAGCAAAATTAAAGCATAAAGTCAGAGCGTTATAACGTTCCGAAAGTTCTTGCCATATAAAAAGTGTTTAATTAGGCTCTTACCAGCGCACCGCCCTTAATGAGCTTCCGATGTATTGCTATTAGGGGCGATACTAAGCTTAAAGGGTTCGTACCCGAAGCTTGTAGTGAAGACTTGTTATTCGTGTTGCCTAATGTGATACAGTTTTATGCAATTCAAATAAAATACGATAGTGTTCATGCACAAAAACCATCAACCAACTAACTCGTTCCCACCGCTGCAACTCCTGTGTAGCCAGGATATACAGCTTGGCTGCCAATAAAAACCCAACCAGTGAAGGTCAAGTTTGCCCCGGGTATAGTTAAACTGTCATTGGACCCGCAACGAAATTTATCAGAATAACATAGAATACATCTTAGTAATTACACTGTTTATTTTCTGCTACTCGTCCCAAATGGGCCATAAGCTTATAGGACGGGCTGGTCAAGATGTAGGTACACTACGTACCGTACAACTGAAAATGTTATTCGTAACTTATTTTCTTCCTTCAATTTGCGTCATTACCAAAGAAAGAAATAAGTACAAAAAAAGTATCCGGAACAGTGTCCGGAACACACTCTTTGCCGGCTTTTACACGCAACTTAAAATGATCAATGAAAAGCTGTTAAATGGTTAAGTCATAAATATTCCCCGCTAAATGGAATGGAAAATAGCATAGAGTTAATGTTATATATCAGAAACTATTAAAGCATTCAAATACAACGAATAAATCACGTATACATATCTACATTATGTAATTTTTTTTGAGACTATCTCAAGAAGAAGAACTTTAAGCCTCAAATACAGTGGTTGTGAACATATCGTACCTATAGTTTCTTTTCATCATTTTTTTCATCAATACAATTTGAAAAGTTATACTCGTAAGTTGTCCGTCTTAATCATTTCCGTAAAAAAAAGAATATAAAGGAGAAGTTAGATATTATGTAATTTTAAATAAGGTAGGTGTATAATCTTGTAATTCCGCAAAGAAAACGTTTCCACATTTTTACGGTTCAAAAACTCTGACATTCCGTTCAATAAACATTAGAGTACGCTTGTTCAGGCTTCTGAATCCTGATGTGTTGATAACTCAATCATCGCGTGGCCGTTAGGATAATTGAATTCGTTATATTTACATATGCAAAGCCCGATTAGGCTTAATCGTAGATTTAATTTAGGGTTTTTGCTGTCATTTGACGATTTTCTGGTATTAAAAATGGAGAGAATTGTCGCAGTTTGATTTCTAAAGGGGTGATTATATTGGAACAAAATAAGTGCAAATCTAGGCACAGGAAATATTTAGTAAGGGCAGTAATAGACCTATTTCTAACGCGGTATTTAATTGTTAATGAAGAGAGAGAGAGAGAGAATAGCATACTTACCTACTATACGTATAAAATGGCATCTACTTTTCTTTGCTCGTATTACACCTATGCGACTACAAAGATCGACTTCGATAAAAAAAGAATACCTTAGAATCCCTATAGTACAGTTTATTAGACGTTAAAATAAACTGCGTAAACGCATCAGCAAGTCTGGTACTTAGCTAAAATAGAGAATCTTTCGTGCAGAATACACTAAGCGGGACAACCAGATGGATGCAGCTGAATTTGAAGTACTATCTGAAATTTGCAATAAACGGAAACTATTTTGACAGTATTCCGACCTAGAGTCTTCCAATATACTTAGGCTGAGTTAAAGTCAAAATAAGATGGTGCAACTCAGCCTTAATTCAATTCAAAATTATTATTTTCTGATACATGCACTTGGGCCATAAATTATCGTTAAATATCCTTGGATATTTTACACTGCGCTTCTAGTCCCAAACTAAGCAAAGCTTGTACAGTCACGGAATGAAAAGGTTCGTCAGTTTTCAAATTGATTCCTTCAATGAATCCCGAGCACATATTATTACCTTATGAAACTATGTTACACAATAATCTCGAGTTAGAGAAAATAATCTTTAACTGTTCGTCAGTAAAGTTCAAAATTATTCAGATCAAAGTTTTTTGACGATTTATCTTGTCAAGAAGATTATTATGATTGATAAACTAAAACCTTCTTGTTGGTTCAACCTGCCATTCTTATTTCTTATAAAATAAAAAAAAAACTATTGTCAATTGGTCAATGTCATCATTGCATTGCACTGATGGGATAGAAAAATAAACAAGCAAAACCTTATTTCGTTAGCAAACGTCATATTTATTTAAATGTTAGCAGCACTGTTTCTTGCACTGTTATGTTGGCAGGTTTGACTCTTACAGTACCTAGTGCAAGCGAAAACCGACACTAAGGTGACGAACCTTTTCATTCCGCGACTTTACTATGGGTACTAGACAACGGACATAAACATACTTGAATACTTTTTTTTTTGTAAATACATACATATTATACATAGAAAACACCCAGTCCAATACAAATAAAGCGAGAATCGAACCCGCAACCTCCGGAATAGTAGTCTTTTTCGAACCACTACACCAAACGGCCGACAAAGTTGTAACATAATAACTATAATATCTTAACATTTTACACACATAAAGAGCACTAATACTATCAATCTTTGCAAAAGGATTTCCAATATTTATCGTGGCTAATGGGATGTAAAATTTTATAGTATCGCCAATCTAAGATCGATTAAACAGAGAGTCGACCTTTTAGGGCAAACACCCTCTTTATGGCCGTGCGGTGTGTAAGTACCTTTTAAAAGCTTTTTAATGACTCTTGTTGCTTAAAATATACGCTATAACCAAAGCTTGATATACTCGTAGGTATTATGTTAAAAGTGCGTTGTTTAGCACATAATAAAAGTTATTCAGCTTTTTGTTTATTATACCTTTACACGTTGGAAATTACATTTCACAATTCTTCCTGTACCCTTTCATCGTTTTTAGATTTATTTTGTAATTGGATTCTCTTGATACGCAGGTCCGGGATTCAATTCTCGGGGGACATACATACAACACTTTGCGTAATATGTTGTTTGGCTATTAGGGCTATATTTCACCGGGACACCATGGCGGCGCAACCAGTCGCCGGCTACCAACAAAATGTATGCAGCTCTATAGAGAGTTACTCACCTGGTGTCCGTTTGGTTGCGCAAAGCTGCATACATTTTGTTGGTAGCCGACGACTGGTTGCGCCGCCATGGTGTCCCGGTGAAATATAGCCCTAAATGACTCACACCCGTATTCACAAACAATTCTTACTTATTAAGTGAAGCTGCAACGCTATGTGATGTCAAACGCACAGCGTTAAATAGAACTCCGTCGCCTGTATTTCCAAATGATGCTTGCTTAAGTGAAGCAGCAAATCGAACGCACAGCGTTGGTTCATGTGTCACCCCGTCCACGCGCACTGTGAGACCTCGTAGTAATATTTGGTTTGTGTGTCATTCCGATACTCAAGTATTGTCTATGAATAGGTTTTTGGGACCCTGTGCGTGCGTCCACGCGCACTGTGAGACCTCATAGTAATGTTTGTGAATACGCGTCAGTATTTCTATGTCAACACTTTAGTCAGTGGCAGATGCTTGGTATATTGACCAGGCTGGAGTTGGCTATAAATAAAAATATTTTTCAAATGTTCCTAAGTCAGTCAATCAAAATCAGTCAACAACTATAAGCTCAAAACATTGCACTCATGACCTTAGACAGACACTTCTTGGTCGAACAATCTTGGCACAAATAAACAAGCCATTTCAGTGACTCATAATACTATATTTAATCTAATAAACAGACAGACAGATATATCAAAGTATAAGGGTTCCTTGTCAGGACTACAGAACCCTAAAAAGGGCTCGGCTTGGCTTTCAATTAAACTTGTACACTACAAGAAATAAATACGGCTACAAAATAAAACTCGCAAATATAAAGTCATCGGTTCACTTAAGCTTCAGTCAACTTTTTTTAAATACTTTAGAAAGTAGCACATAACATCACATGCAATGACAGGACGGGCGACCAATGACAGGACGCGCGTCCTGACTTTGCGCATTGATCACCAGCGCATAGGCGATCTACACGCATTAGTTTGGCTGAAACTTTAAACTTTACAAAGTGACGCAATTTTTTTTACGTTTTCATGGCTGACGCGCACACGAAGTCATTAAAATTTGTTGAAATTAAAACTAAATTGTTGTTTTTCAATTGTTTCAGTGGCCGATTTCACAACGCAGATGTCACAGCTGTACGAGAGGCACTCGTCAGAGCTTCAAGTCCTCGTAGCCAGCTTTAGGAAACGAAGCGGTGAATTGAGGAAAGAAAGGTAAGTGTTACTTATAAGTAGGTACCTGTTATTGTAAGAGTTATTATGGATTGAACTTTTTGGCCGCGACGATGTTATGATAATGCCAGTTTCGTTCGGACAATCATTATGTCAGTTTTGTATCCTATTCCTTGGGTAGTACCTACATAAGATAGATAGTAATAGCACAGAATACATAATAGTAGCAACAGAAAGTGCACTCCTTTGTGTAGGATCAGATGCCGACATTTTAACGGTAATAATAATAATGCAAAATATCCAACGCACCTGGTGCATTCGAAATCGCACCTTACTACTACGCTCACAAGAGCGCAATTTTTTTGTGTTCAGAGTTGATCTACCTCACAGCTCAAGCGTCAGGATTGTATAAGCAAAGTAAAATAAATAAAAACTTAATTTTAAGAAGAATTTATTGTATTTACGATTGGTAAACTTTAATCTAGTGGTGTTTGTATAATCGTACTCTCTAAAGTACCTATTAATTACCTTCAGTGTTGCGATATTTCGAAATTGGACAAACAGTTTTAAAAGGTGTAGTGTCGGAAAATAGACACGGTGGAGATAAGTTCATGTTTTTATTAGCTAAAATAATTTTTTTGCTTCAGTTTTTTGTCATAAGTATTTCAAAATTATTTAAAAAGTGTAGTTTTTTTAAATTATTTATATCACTACAGTTAATTATTATTCCTAAATATTACGATTTTCCATTAAATAAGAATAACAGTGCTGTTGGAACAATAAACCTTGATTGCGACGATGATCGACCGAGCGTGTATTGTATAGGTACGCGTGTGTACACAGGCGCGTGGCGGCCCTGACTAATCTGCAACTTCAAGTTGTCGCGCGCTGTAGCTAATTATCTCGGCCGGCATAGGCGAGTGACGGAGGCCTGGTAATAGTGACAAAAAAGTATTGTTTGTCAACCAAACAAAAGGAAAACCCACACGTCTAGTGTTTCAAAATCAATCAATTGAAGCAAAAGTCACATTCAATTTTATAGGTAACTGATCCTAGTTAATGAACTAAGTTGTTTTTGTTTCAAACTTTGATTTAGGTAATAAAATAATAGGTATTATTGAGAAAGTAAATTTCAGTAAAAAGTTTCACAGTAATTAAGTTTTAATCAGTTCAATAACTAGGATTGATTACCGTTTCCTCGTAAAATTCAAATAAAATTTTCTTTACCGATCGCTCAGAGTAGTATGACTTCTTGGGATTTTGTACGTGTTACTAAAGGTTTCATAGGTATAATCGTAATTATCGTTTTGATAGTTAAAGTTTAAAAGACACAAAGTTATCTGAATATCAGAATCGAATAAAGCTTCACACCATCGCCGGCGCGTATGCGTAGTTGTCTACGAAGCTAATGTTTTGCGCAATCTCTTTCTAATTCTGTGGTGCAAAGTGTATCTCGTAGCTCGTAGCTGCTACGGAAACTTTTTCCTAAGAAGGAAAGAACGAATTAATTAACCTTTTAAGTCCAATGACCTCGTATTAAATTTCGTACCGGATAAGATTTCTGCATACGGTGGGATTATTTAAAGGTAACTCTGTGATATTAACTTTCAAATATCTAACTTTAATTTTATGAAACCGTAGCATGAATCGAATCGCGGCCAACAGCATGCTAGGTAAAACTATATAAGCAATGATTTTGTTCAAACAAAATAATTAATGCAAGACTTCTGCGGTGGTAAATGCCCACTAGCGCAAAAACCTAAGTCAACTATAGGTACAACATTATTTTTTATTAGGTTGGAGAATAATGCTCCAATCACACCAACGCGTGCAGATGGCCATCGCCGGCGCGATGACAGCGCGATCATAGGCCAATGACAGGTCGCGCGGACTGTCATGGGTCGCATGACCTGTCATTGTCGATGGTGATCTGCATGCGTTACTGTGGTTGAAGCTTTAGGCTGGGTTGCACTATCAAAAATCTATCAAACTCCATATAAAAAGCACCGGTTATCGTTATAGTTAGGGTGAAAGTTAGGTGGTGCAACTCAGCCTTAATGAATATTCATCATAACAATTAGGTACATTCACAGATTAGTACAGTGATTATACTATTATACACAGTACTGATAATTCTATTCGCATTAATAGTTCAATTAACGAGTTCATAACTAAGTAAAGTAAAGTAAAAAGTAAAAAATGTTTTATTTGACGAAACAGAGCGACATCACATTTACATAAATTACATAAAGAAGATAAACATTGTGCCCTGCTGTCAAATAGGGGCCCGCTCAGCATTAATCGGGGCATGCCATGGGCATGCCTCGACACCGATTTTCAGCGGGTCCCTTGACGTTGCTGCGCCCTACCGCCGAAGGAGAAGCACTCCGTAAAGTACCTGTCCGTCGGCGGGAACACGCAATAAGGGGGCGGCAAAAATGTACCCATAAAAAACAAACACAAAAATCAAATAAAAAATCAAATAAAAAATAATAAAAACAAAACAACAAATCAACAAAACCAACATTTATGCAATCTACGACAAATAGTTATATCGACAGCCGCTGGAGGCTTAATTAAACCGTTATTACGGTAACCAGGTTGAGGATAACGGTATTAGTAACGACCTGGCAAACGTACCTAATGTACAGGCTTGTCAAGATAAACACCGTGGCAACTTATGTCCTTGTAATAGATGCGATTTTTCAGCAAAATTATATGCCTAGTCCAATGCTGTCGTATAGGTACCTACATGCTAAGCTCCAGGTAGATTTTACTATGATATAATGCCCAAAAAAGAAAGGAAAAGCTTTAAAGTTCTGCCGTATTTGCGGCAATAGGCTAGTTGCCTAAAAAAAATATTTTAGTCCGTAATGTTTAATATCAAAAAATATTGGACTCACATATTTTTATTTGTCAATCTAACAAATAATTACATAGTTATGGTGCGTTGAAGTTGCGCACGACGTCACAACGTGCGGCATTTTTAAGCAAGCGTTGACGTCACGGGCCTCTTCTTATGAACTTTGGGGCGCTTTATCTCTTTAAATTTTCATTAGTTTGAAAAAGTGAAAAATACGTGTAGAGTATTTTTTGATAAGTTAAATGACGGACTAATTAAAACTCTTGCTTTTTGACCCAGGCAACATCCCCATTTATTTTAATAAATTGCCGCAAATAAAACGCCAAAGCCTTCCTCGATAAATGGGCTATCCAACACAAAAATATTTTTTCAAGTCGGACCAGTTAGTTCCTGAGATCAAACAAATTTTTCAGCTTTATAATATTCTGTATTGTGTATGTATGTGTAAACAACTAAGGAAATTAGTTTATCGAATACGTCAAAGCCTCCAACTAAGTTTCTTATGAAAAAAATCTTCTGTGCTTACTTACCTACTTCAATGTACTAGTTTTTCCTTTATCCGTGGAGTTATTTATCTTCTCCGAGCAAAGTTCCTATCCCCTGGGGCCCTTTAGACTATTTACCGAGTCCCGTCCACCTTGAACACCTACTAGGTCACTAGAACGCCTAGGTTACGCTTACTTAACATACAGGTACAGTTGGTTAATTCAATTTAGAAATGTAGGCATTGTTAAAACTATATCTGTAAAAGCGAAAGGTCACTGACTGACTGACTCATCACGAAATCTCAGAAACTACAAGTGGCAGGAGTCTCAAATTTTCCATGGGTGTTCCTTTTTAGAACGTAGCTGCGTAGGTGCTCACTAAGACGGGATTTTGCAAAATTCAACCCCCAAGGGGGTAAAACGGGATCTAAGCGGACGAAGTCGCGGAAGGCCGCTAGTTGCTTAATATACAAATGTCAAAAACTTTCTCTATTTAGATTTCTAATAATGACTTTTTTAAGCTCCGCGAACCAATTCCCTGATGGATTAGTGGGAACTTATTTGTCAGATAAAACTTCCTTCACAAGTTTCAGATAGAAAACATATCTAACCCCCGGTTTCCACTAAGCCTAGACGCAGACCATCGATTTTTAATCCGCCGATGGTTGGACCCGATTTTAATTTGGATGAAAATCAAATCGGTGTAATGTGTAACCTTCCATACACGCCCAAACTGATAACCTAACAAAAAATCGGTGGTCTGCGCTTTGACTAAGGCGGAGCAGAGCGGAGAAGTGTATTGAATAATCAATCAGATCCCATTATTTCCACTTCTCTCCGCTCCGCACAGCTCCGCTTCGAATCGCTCAACCGCCGCACTGTCAAAATTAAATTCTATAGAAAAAATGTATGCTCCTTCGCTCTGCTCCACTCCGTTCTGCTTTGGTGGAAACGGGGCCTAATAATAAGCATTGAAAGTTTCACAGTAATGTAATAATGTATATCTCCTCTTTATTTTATTAAATTACATTGTTAAAGTAAGAGCTACGGGTAAAATACGATAAATATGAATGATGATGAGCGATGATATCGGCAAATTGCAATGATAACTCTATATTCAATGCCCTTAATGACTGTTAGGGGCTTTTTGATGGATTACTTTTCCTGGCAAATTCGGATGATATTTCAAACAAACAACACCACAGAAAATCAATAAGCATTATGATAACAAATGCACATACCATTTAATTTAAAGGTACAGTTACACATGCTCATAAAATATCAAGCTTATTAGCATGCAAGCGTGGTCAAATAACTCCAAATGAGCATGCTTATTATTTGCAATGTTTCGGCACACATGCTGATAAGTAGCAATTGCTCAATAGTGGCATGCTTCCGTGCTAGTAATGAGCATGTGTAACTGTACTGTTCGATTTGGTTGGTTAGTTGTAGGACTTGTTCTAAGCCCGTCTGGCTAGCTACCACCATCTTACCTAAGTCTGCCGCCATAACAACAATGTTAACAGCATTGTTGTGTTCCGGCTGTTAAGAGGTAAGATAGCCAGTTCCTCTGTGGTTGAATATTTCGGGTGAAGCTCGCTTCCACCTTCGGCCTGATCATCACTAACCATCAGATGAAATACAAGCCAACAGCTTCCTCGTTGTGGATAAAAAAAGCATGTGTTGTGTAACTTTACCTTAACGCAAACCTCGTGCTTTATAACTCGAAATGAATATTGAACATGATTATTATTAGCTATGTTTCGGCAATGCCGAATCGGCACACATGACAGATATTTAATACAGGCATGCTTTCGTACTAGTGATGAGCATGGTGCATCTGTACTTTAACGCGTATCTCGTGCCTTTGAGCTACTTTAATACTCGAATGTTCGTTTCGCTCCAATAAGTTGAAGTAATAAGCTTATCCGTCATCCGTGTCAACGCGCTTCGATCCGGTTCCGTACATCGATTTGCCGTTCACTATAAGTTTTATTGTTATGTTGGTTACTCTAGTTATATCCTTGTTTATGTAGTTTACCAACTTCTCCCATTTGGGACGCGTTTCAGGAAATATAAATAAATTCTTTTTTCATTCTGTTATTTATAACACGCCTATAGTTATTAAGCTAGTTAATAAGTTAGTCATTTCAAACTAACCGTATAAAAAAATAATTAAAATTAATGTGTTTCAAACAACGTATAATCGTAGGTGCCGAGATCCTCACTCAAGAACTGACTAAAATAACTATCTCAAGAATTTACCGACAAACCTCAGCTGGCTAGCGCGAAAAATAGTATCATTTTTATTTCCTTTTTAAAACAAACATAGACAATAAGAATTATATTTTCACTAAAATCGTGGAACATGTGGGATTGAAAACGATACTTTTAAATCATACCTAGAACACGCTTAGGTGGACAACTATCCACGACTTATAAAACAGAATATCGGTTACATTTATCAGAATATCAATTACATTTATCAGCAAATCGAAACAGATATCTGCCGCTCTGCAGTCCATATAACATTCGCATCTCGATTCTATCCTACGCAGGTTTATATCTGATTTCAGATGTCTGCTATTTCCAGCTTTCAGGCTTGAATTAACAATCTTTTAATGAACTTAGTTTGTATGAAAACATTTTTAAAAGATTACAGAGATTTATTTCAACAGGCAAGTTTATAAACAGAAATGAGAAATACAAATAAAGGTACCTAATCTACTTACAATTTACTAATTGCAATAAAACTGGTTGGATTTTTATTGACGGTCAAATTGGACTCTAAAGTGGGAATAAGTAGCCTCGAATACAATATAATATTAAGTGTGCTATCAATTCGTTCGTCAATTCTTTGATTCATAAAGTTTTCAAGTGTCTACTCCAAAGCTCTATGTAACAAATTGACTCAAAATATATCTCAACAAATTTAAGACTAGACTAGATGACTACACGACATAAATCACAAATAACATATTTTCACACTCGGAAAATGTATTTTCTCAACTTTCAACATGATAATGAAGATTGGTCGGAACACGAGCAATACGAGCATCTATCATTTAAATCCATCCCACGGTCTCGCTTCAGTCTGGGAGCTTTCTCGATTTAAAACTGCAACAAGTCTTTTTACTTTAGTCCTTCAAAGTGGCTTTAAATTTTCCCGCTGTGGTATCTTCTCAGAGATACATTTGTACGCAATGTGCTTATCATACTAAGTAAGTATATTAAGCGGTAAAAAAGAAATATTCGGGACATAAAGCAGAAGAAAAATAATAACTGTCCTACATAGTATTATTTTGGATGCTTGACTTTTATTTTTAAAACAATAAAATGAGACATTTTGTGAATGAGGCAAATAGTTTATATTATCTCGGTCATAAAGCCTTTTAATGATAATATATTCAAATAAATATATCCACATTCTGTATGTATGTAGTATTGTAATACTTACTCCTAGTCTCCAAGTCCACTGCAGATACAAATTTTAAATTCCTTCTAATCAAGATCTTATTCAACTTAAAACGGTTCCTTTCCCAACTAATTGCACTGTCCGCTGTATTTTTAATCACAGAATCCAATGGTTAACTCAAGAAAGTCGGGGAACTAAACAATCGCGGGCGAATAAAATATTAGCGCAGTCTCTGCGGAGTGCTGACTGCAACTTAATGGTGCAGTTCTAGTTGGTTAGCCCAATTACAGGTGCCGTCTCACACTGGACTGGTATTCACTTGTAGACTTAGCTACATTTCAATGATTAATTCCTAGTTCTTCTATGAGGATTGTGAGGGTTGTAATAAAGATTAGATTTTATGAGTCGTTTTTAGGTGTCTGACTCACCCTCCAAAGCTCAACAAAGCAGATTCGTATTTTTTTCTGACAATCAAGTTAACTAAAATTTTGTTTCTATTTTCCCCTTAAAATCGACCAAGGACCTTCCTTATAAAAGTGTAATTGATATTTCGCGTTTGTCAAAATATCATTTCTTTCTTGTCTCTGTTGATTTACAAACAACTTACCAAATGCTTCTTGGGCTTTATTTACATTGCTTATTCGAGTATATTTAAAGTAATGCTATACTCTTTTAGATTAATATTTAATATTTACTGAACTTCGTCTTAAAAGTACAAATAAATAAATATCAAATGATATGAAATCGAAAGTCACCCTGAGGCAGAAAAATTGCTATCAAAGAAAATTTTAAGATCATAAATACTTAATTTGTTAAAAATGTATGTAGACTAACCATTAGGCCTTAGGTTATAATGTTTATCATATTAAACAAAAGAAACACAAAAGTCCCAATCATTATTAATTCGCGAACAACACTAGTTTTTTTTGTATTACTATATTTTTCTCTACGTCTTCTACATCTTATATAACCCTAAAAGCCGTTGTTCGAGTGAAACATAAGAAGGTTCTCAGTGAGATAAGTGCCCACTCGTTAGTCCTCAGGCAGAACTTTGTAGGAAAATTTGATTTGCAACAAGAAATGGCACAAACCACTTGCTGCGTTTAACTTTGAGTAGGTACTTAATTCCACTCTGGGAACTACAAAGATAGTCTTTGCAATAAAACTAGTGCTCGTAGATTAAGAATTGATTGTAGCTTAACCAACTTATTATTCTGATGGCATTTAAGACTTCTTGCCTCTAAGATGATGAAGATAATGAAGGTGATGAAGAGAACCGGTTGATGAGATAATTGGATTCTTAACACATAAAGGTTCTTTCTCGGTTTGATATCTAGGTGGAACACAAATACCTAGTGCAAATCACTGTGTATATTCTGAGTTTATCAACCTTTGTCAACCGTATTTCGAAGGACAGGTTAATCTTTTGATCCGATTGTCATGTTACGAAAATAAATTGAACAAACAAAAGTTTTACAGCATATCCAGCTACACTGAGGAATCCTATGAAGTTGTAATAAGTTCAATTTTACAGCAAAATATAATATTATTATGCTGTTAACTATACAATTTCAAAATTAATTAACATCTCATCTTTGCCTAAAATGATGTCATAAATAATTTTATCATTTCAAACGGGAATAACTTCATTTCAAAGTAGTTGGCCTGAGAAATAGATAAAGTTATAAGGGTACCTGCCTAATAAAGTTTCGGTCCCAAAAGGGTCGTGTGCCTTACTCCTTCGGAACAGCTGGAAATTAAAACGATATCTTTATTCTCTCGGAAAGTTGGGAAATAACTTCATTCGGGTGTTTTACATACGATTATTTGTAAAGGTCCGCTGAAGGATCAAAAGATGCAGATGTAGATTTCCCAAGAATCCTTTCAGAAGAATTTCAAAAATGTATGTAACATAAAATTGTATTAAAAACTTGGTAGAAAAAAAACAGAACCGTAAAATCCGTTTTCAGGAAAAAGCCAGATATTTAAATATTTCCCTCCAGCCCAAGAATATGTTACATTAGACACGATCCAATAAACTTTTATTTCTAGTTCCATCGGAATAAGTTAGATGCAGCCAGTTCCAGAACTTGTGAAGCGACCAAAATACTCCACCGCGAAACATTCTATTAACTCCCCGACTGGCGTTAAATATTCCCAGCTATTTAAGTTCAATATTGACTGCAGAATTATTTATAGACTTCGCGAGTCCCGACAGAGGCTAACTTTGAAATCGAGAACTTTTCTTTGTCATTTTCCACGACATTCACTTATCGATTTTGATCAGACTTTCGATCGTTACTAAGCTCAATGATTTAACCAAAGAAAATTCATTAATTACATTAGCCAGATACTTCTAGAGTTGAAATATTCTGTACTTACAAGAGATACGTAAAATAAACGATGTCCTTATGGCCATTATTATCCATTTATTTACGTAGAGTACCTGACAGATTTGACCATAATACCTACGAGTTACAGATTTCAGATACTAATACATCTGTCTCTTTTTATTTATTTTGTTTGCTACACCTCGAGCTGTCAGCTATTTGTCAATTTAACGAGAACGTAAACCATTAGCTCCCAATTCCAGAAACATGCTTGTCATTCCAGAAATATCATCGTGTCAATGCGCCGTCACTGCGCTTGCTCCCGAATAAAAGATCGGCCTGCAAACATAGCTTGAGAAGGATTCGCTAGTAATTGTGTGGATCAAGTGCTTTATCACCGCGATCTGCCGTCGGGTTTCTTTGTTCGAAAACTTGAAAAATGTGTGAATGAAATGGAACGTGAACGGCAGGGTACTATTTATAACATTTTGAAACTTGTAGCAAGACAAACTTTTCAACTTTCATCGTTTTAAGATCTACTCAACTTTTCTCTTCTTCCAATGATATTGTAGGTACTTTGGAATTGCTATAGTTTTTTTTTAGTGTATAGCCTAGACGTTAGGGCAAATTTCATAAGAGACAATATGAGGGGTTTCACACTGGGTTAGGCTATTAATTTAATTTGATAATTGTTTTTTATCCACAACGAGGAAGCTCTTGGCCTGTATCTCACCTGATGGTAAGTGATAATCAGGCCGAAGGTGGAAGCGAGCTTCACCCGGAATCCTCAACCCCTAAGGAACTGGCTACCTTACCTCTAACTGCCGGAACATAACAATGCTGTTAACATTGTTGTTATGGTGACAGACTTTGATAATTGAATAGGATAAAAGTAATATTCCCTCATCACATAAATTCATAACAGTTTTGTCAACACGTCATAAAAAACTTGGTGGTAGTAAAATGTCTGCCCCACTGACCCAAATTCGTATTTAATAAAGATATTAAAAGCACGAACCCTTTACAGGTGTTTGCTTAACCCATTGTTGCGTTGTAAAATAAAGTTTAAGTGGTTGAAAATAAAACCGTAATTTGTTATGAACTTTTGGTTGGCATTTTACCGCAATCACACCTGTTTAGTGTAGCTGCAACACATGTAGTAGTTGAATTAATAACGCATTTTTGATTTGTTTTTGTTTTGTAAAGGCCAAGGTCATAGTTTTCAGGCGCATTGAAAATCTTTAAACATTACCTACTTTATGTCAGTCGTACTATTCAAATTAGCTCCCCATCCATTTGCATAAAATTTTAGCCATAATGTTTATCTTGGCATAATGTAATTATTACGCACAAAAGCATTTTTTATTTTGTATGTTAAAAATAATAAGCGGCTTAAACGCCATTTAACTTGGATATTATTTTGACAATAATACTTACTTATCGAAGTTAAATAATTACGACAAAATAATTTTATATGAAAACAAATATGCCAAAGTATGTTAGTGGTAAAAACATTATGCGAATGGAAGGAATCCCATTCAAAGTCAGTACTCAAACAAAAAGATCTAGCACTCTTGAAAGCACGCCAGACTTTACATTTTTGTAGCAAAATAGCCTGTATTATAACGAAATAAGACGCCACTATGTTTGGCTTGATGTGCTTTCGTCCGTACAAAGCTCTCTATAACTCGATTTCTTCGTCGCTCTGTTTCAACTGAACGACCGACCCAAAACAAAGGTCCTGCTAAGATACGTAACGGGTGAATTGAGAATCAAGAACAAAATAAAAATAAAACTTGTAGACGTAAGAATGTACATCCACATATTTTTTTTTTGTAAAAGCTTTCCAATGTTACAATTTTTTTTTTTCAAGATTTTCCTTGCTTTAGGTAAAATTCTACAGCGACTTACCACCACCACCACCACCACCTAACATTAATGGTAATTATGATCGTCATAGTGGTGGTGCTTTTTGTATGGAGTTTGACAGATTTTTGACGTTTGTTAAAGTTATAGTAAGATGTTACAACCCAACTTTAAATCCATTTAATTATTAATTGAGTATATGCATAACTACTTCAAAAATAATGTCATAACTTCTTCTAACATTTATCTGGTACATAAATACGTCAAAACAGAAATCTGCTTATAAAGCTTTTTTCTTTAATGGTTGGAAAATCTTCATTACCTAAAGCATATTCACTGGCTACTTACCATACAGTTTCAATTTCCACTTATTCAAATCTAATGGGAATAGGTATCTGCTAACAGAAAAAGGAATAGTCTACTAACGTAATAAACTTTGTTGCAAAATTCGTATCTATAACAACTGCTCTACTTCAACTAGATGTCCGTATGGTCGATTGGGACGAGATCTGTTTGAACCCTACAGCGGTTCAACACAAAGGTTACCCCGCCAAGATAACATCACGGTTGAATGGAAACTCATTGACGGAATAAAAATAAGCCTTGTACCGTTCCTAACACTACACGATCTTTCATTTGACTTTGCACGTAGAGTATCAATGTTCTTTCAACCTTAACTGGAATTAGGGTTACATTGTGTAGCAAGAATACGAAATAGATTAGCAGTATTTGTTAGTTAATTCACCTTTTTCTTATCTATAATGGCGGACAAAAAATGCAGGTTAATTGTTAATCTTATTCTTAACGACGGTGCTACGTGTCGAGTGAAATAAATAAACAACAAAAGAGTGGTGTATTACCTCATTTTTGAAAGAGAGGATAATGTTTAGTTTATGATTATAGAGTTAAATTGAAAATCTAAGTTACGTGGTACGTGTTATTGCTAAACGCCTTGATTCTAGGGTATCTTGTATATCATTCAAAAACTGACAATAGGCTAGTTGCCTAAAAAAATTTTTTTAGTCCGTAATGTTTAATATCAAAAAATATTGGACACATATAATTTTATTTGTCAATCTAACAAATAATTACATAGTTATGGTGCGTTGAAGTTGCGCACGACGTCACAACGTGCGGCATTTTTAAGCAAGCGTTGACGTCACGGGCCTCTTCTTATGAACTTTGGGGCGCTTTATCTCTTTAAATTTTCATTAGTTTGAAAAAGTGAAAAATACGTGTAGAGTATTTTTTGATAAGTTAACTGACGGACTAATTAAAACTCTTGCTTTTTGAACCAGGCAACATCCCCATTATAAGAGTAATGATAGCAAAGCTAAAACAAGACGGTATTTTCACAACTTTTATATTTTTTAACAAAAATTGTACAACAACAAACATCGTGTTCACATAGACCCTTTTTATTCTGGCCTACAATTGTTTATTTAAGTGCCATCGTAACCGAACCTTAACCAACCGTTTGTTGTCTCACGAGACAGCTAGCCAATATTCATCTGTGAAATTGAAAACATCCTTCCAAGGAAAACTGCCTTCGAATACGCAAAGGCGAGCCCCGAAATGTCTTTGGCCACTAAAAAAGTCATTTGCCTGCAGGCCAGCACGAAATTTCTGATGCTCTTACTGTTAGTGCCCATAAAATCCTCGAGGGTCGCTTTAGGCACAACTCGAAAAGGCCCTTCTCACATGTCTAATGTAAACGTTGCATAATAAAAATGTAAGATAGCCACTCGTACGCACGTAATAACAAACTAGCTATGTTATCAGCTTATAGCTTTATTGAATTTGATAACGCTGAATTTATTACTGGACTTTCAGCTAACGAAGTAATCATGAGCTTTGTTTTGACGTTTGAATCAGAAATATACGTGACTGGCTTTTGGTGTTATCGAAGCTAAGTTAATTAAGTTCTATTATAATATTGATAAACGAGCGGATTGATTTAATAACAGATGACTATCGGAAGGGCACTCATAAAACTTTTATGCTATAATTAAATGAGAATAAATTTTATAATAATAGATACATTAACTTAAAATGACTTAAAAACTAAAATTTAAAAATTACTAATTATAAAAACTATTTACAAATTAAATTATAGCATATTGTCATAATTAAAAAGTTAGTAAAAGTATATTAAGTGATAAAAAAATAATATTTTGTTTTGAATAAAGTATTCCTTTCAACCCGCAGTCAATGTTTTCGAGGTTGAAGGTTTATCCTCCAAAGACACAAAATAGTTTTAAAGTCACTATACGATATACCTACAAAATTAAGATTGATAACATTGCTTACATCCCGTCAGTTTGAAGTAGTTTGCAATATCAAACACATTTTGCTAACACAAAGACCAATATCTTTATACATATAAATCACTGGCACATGAAAGTCGAAAAAGGGTCTGATTCTGACAGCAATACCCAATATTTTGCTTATACATTCACGGTACAGGCATCTTATTGTTCTTGGGCATTTCAAAGGAGTTCGGAACCGTTTGTTCGGCTTGGCCGTACATTATGGATGAGGTCAAGCCCCAAATTTGGGTACAGTCGCACTGCGGGGTGTACCTAAACCACTTTGGGCAAACCCTTTGAGACAATCTAAAGAGACAAAACTTGGAAAGGTAAACTTTGGAAAAAATAATTAAAACTTAAATTGTTTGGTTAAAAAGGATGGTCCTTGCTGAACATGGTTGATTTTTCAATGTAGTCTTGTATCAAACAAGGTACGAGTATCATCCATGTCACACAGACTCAACTTCAGCATTGCAATAAATATTGATTGTCTAACATAAAGAATGCCGTAAGAATACATGAAAATGTAACTGGACATAAAGGAATAGGTTCTGAAGCGAGAACATGCGCTAGAGTGAATCCAGAACAGTTGCCTGATATGGAAAGCCGCGTGACAGGCACAGACATAGGCTGGGTTGCACCATCTTACTTTGACTTTAACAAACGTCAAAAATCTGTCAAACTTCATACAAAAAACACCGGTTAACGTTATAGTTACGGTGTGCAACGTAAGTCAGGTGGTGCAGTCACGTGCAACTCAGCCTCAGTAATTATATATTGGTACAGGCCAGATATTTAAATAAAAAGTGTAACTGAGTTATTATTCATTCTCGGCTCATTCATGAATTGGAAAATGAAAAGAAAATTTTCATTGCTCACAAAATATANTCACTCTCTGGTTTACCCTACAGTTTTTTTTTTCACAAAACAATATTACCTTACAAGTCGTGAACTTCACCTGCGAATCTTATCTACATTATGGTAAACGGAGATGTCGCCGATTGTTTCGGAATCAAAGACAAAATCAGTTTCGTTTTTTATGTGAGGGTAGAAACAAAATACTACAGAGTCGAGCTGTAAACTTTTCAGTGTAATTTAAAAAAGAATTTTATCTGAATGTAGGTTTTTGTTCCAAAAATAAATATTTAAAAATGTGTAATAGTCTTAAAATGTAGAGCACAATTCAAAGACATAACTATACGTGAATACTTTTAATTTTAAGATTCATAAAGCGTGTTAAAATGGCAGTGCATTAAATTGCTTTTAATGCGTTTACTTATAATAAAACAGCACTGGGCAGAGTGGGCAGGTACGAGCAAAATACACAGAAAACATTTCAGTAAGCCCCAGAGAATGGCGCGGATCCACCGGCCTGGGACCACCACACTTTTATTTTGTTAGAAATCCTATTTCACTCAGTAAATTCCATGTCTGAGGGCGACGTTTCCTTTGTTGGTTACAAAATGTTAAAGCGGATTGGATAATCTTTTTAATTGGTTTCATGATGGGTAACGAAATACAAATTGTATTTTCGTACCTCGAAAAAGTTGAGGGTTCGGAGAATCTTGAAATTGAAATGTCAGGTTTGCGATCATTATTTTAAATTATCTGGGAATGACGTGCCAAAAGTTAGAGTTCTTTGCTTTTGATAAATGGTTAGGAAAGGTAAACAATTGTTATCTTAATGAAAATGTTTTATTGCTTAACTTTTGAAGAGTGATGATGATCACGTTTTAAATACTTTCGAAACTATATTTTAATACAAGTCTGTTGGTCATAGAAGAACGTACCATTTTTATTATTTCAACCTCTTTGTTTAATATTGTAAAGCAAATCACAAAGCATTAGCTACTAGTGCGGTAATTGTTATAAAACCACATGCGTGTATAATAAAATTATGCTAGTAACGACGCTATAAGAGTCACTTTACGAGCAAAATGTGTTGAATTTTTTTATAAACACGCTTTCACATTATAAAACTTTGTTAGGTACCTCTACAAAGTAAGATTCTTATACCTATCATTATACTCGTAGTAATTATAATACTAAAACCAAGTTAAGTGTGAAAAATACAACAGTAATTCAACAGTGTATAATAACGTACCATATAGATGTTGTATTTAGTGTTCTATTCCCAAATTATTAAGAGCCAATTTCAATAAAAGTATACTACAAACCATATTATTATACCGAATGTAGTTCTGTAAATAAAATTGTTGGCATCGAACGTTTGTATAGAGCATGCCCACGATTACCGGTTATCATGAAAAGTGCTGGCATATCGTCTCTATAGATATGAAATAAGAAGGCACAGAAATCCCGCTCGATTCATATCGTATTTAAGTCATAATATTATTACAATGAAATTGCAAAAGCTTCAGCTATTTCCTAAAAATATTCTGAAAGTGAGCCTCTTTTTGCATGCTAGTAATTAACAAATTAAGATGCATTGGATTTAACTGTTTCTCAATAGCATCTTAGAATCAGACAAACAATGGACTCTTTATTTATTAAGACGATTTACTAAAAATGTATTTTCTAATCACTAAATTTAACCCTCCGTGTACGAGGTGACTAAAAGTTACGTCCCGTACCAGGTGGGGTATGACACACCCCAATATACAAAGTGATAAAATTGTCATTCAACATTTTTTTATGTGGAATTTAATATTTAATATTGATTATTTACGTATGCTAATAAGGTTTAAGAAATGCTCTGAGCTGAAAATATGTATTATAACATTTTTATCATAAAAAAACAAAAAGACACAATTTCCGTTGTTCTTGTAATTTAGGAATCAGTTTCCTATGTATAATTTTTAATTAGTGCCTTTAATTATGACAACCGTTTTTATTTAACAAAGTACAAGTATTTACTTATAATTAAAAATTAAATTAAAAACTGGAAGGGTATAAATTTGTTTTGATCATCGGTTTTCAATTTACCACAATTCTGATGAAAGAAAATGAGTATGCTCAATGCATAAAATGGGAGCATAACAATTTTATTTATTTATAAAATATGTTATTCCATTTCAGTAGCCCATAAATTGTATCACCAAGTATAAATTGTAGCCCATAAGTGTATGTTCACATACATCTTCGGATCTCAGTACTAAACTTCCAGATTCGCACTAAAAGTCATCTCATTTGACTAAAAGTGTTTGAAAATTTCAGATACCGTAAAAATCACGAAAAATAATATTTGTATTGAATTTTATTCAATTGACAAAGCTAAAAATATATAAACTGCACCAAAACTGTTAGATTTTTTAAAAAACTTTTTAACAACGTCCCGTACCAGGTGGGGTGTGTGACACCCACACGCACTTTAAAGGCATGTAACTCAGTTGGTAGTTACCGCTGGACTGATTTTGCAACGCTGATCGAAGCAGCAGTGTCATAATTCCAGCTACTGAGAATTTCAAATTCAGCACTTGCAAATTTATAAAATTGTGGCTATTTTTAAAGGACTGGGGTGTGTCACACCCCACCTCGTACAGCGAGGGTTAAAAACTGCAAATATTGTGCCCCATTGAGGCCATGCCTCATAAGGTTTTTGCCCTACTAGCACTCAAAATATACATTTGGCAAGTTTAGTGCTGAGATGAAGCATTCACGTCGCAACCAACTCAACAACATATTATTATGATTACAAGAAGTTTTCACAAGACTACTGTCCTATGACCACTTTATGTACAGTAGTTGCCGTTTTTACCGCAATTGTCAATGGTGGTTCGTGCTCGGATTGCATGTTTTTCCGTCATTTCATAAATAACTTATCATTGTGTGACCACCGGGTCGCCTTGTGCCATTTCACCCAGTTTATTTCGAGATACAAGGGATATCACTTTTAGATGATCACAATATATTCTTTGTCGTTTGCTCGTGGAAAGAGGTTTGGAAGATTAAAGAAGGAAACTAGGTATTTACCACAGTTATAGTTACGGTTTAAGATAAGGTATTGCATCTTAGCTTGAGACTTCATGGACATTATTAAAGCCGTAAAATTCAATAATTAAGATATCGTAAATTCAGAGTCGATAAATCATATCCAATGGCACTTAAATTAATGTTAATAATGATCTATAACAGCTGTATTTCATCTGCGTAATAAACCGAAAATTGATAGCATTACCTATTAACGGCTATCAAAGTCAAATAGCTCTAGACATATTTTCTATACTACCCTTTGATGTGACATGACAGATTTCATCCTGACCCTGAAGAGTTGAAGCTTAGAAACTAAAAATATTTCCCGCTGCCGTGCGTTGCCGTCAAATTAACCTTGTCTTAAGCTGATCGTGATCTTGACAGCGAAGCCGAGTAATAAATCATTAAGATTTACTGGAAGTGATGCTTTTTTTAAATAAAACAAGTGCCGTTTAAAATATGTACCTATTCTACAGACGGATCAAACTCTAGTTTGTTCAATTGCGTGTGTAACGCCTCTGACTTTGTCTAACTTTAAGAGATTGATGGGGAAAGGGGATGCCGTAATCACTACCTTCCAAGCAGTCTGCCATTGTTTATTGCAAAAGTACATACTCATTTCCAACCGATTCTTTTAACTTGTGATACTTACTGCCTACAGTTTCCATGCTGTGTTTCTTTCTAAATGCACATTATTACTAAATACCGTTATTTCACAAATTAAAGTTAAACCACTAAACTCAAATTTCTTATTTCTATTTAAAATAAAAGTCATTAAGTCACACTTGAGACTTTAACGCCCGTATTCACAAACGATGCAAGTGAAGTAGCAAATCGAACGTACAGCGTTGTTGAATGTTGAATAGAGCTTTGTGATTGGTTCATGTGTGACCCTGTGCGTCCACTGTGGGACCTCATAGTAAAGTTTCTGAATACGGGCGTAAGTTACACACTGTGCAATTTGTGCACCAAATTTTATATTCCTAGTAAATGCTAAAAAAAATATCATTTTGATGCTCTAATGAGTCGCATCTAGTCAATCTTTCGTATATAGTTTCGTCATCATGACACTTGCCATTGGGCTAGCAGTTGGCACTCGCCCAGATGGGAAGCAGATACCAGTCGGCACACCTCCGCTAGTATCAGTGGCGACAACCGGTATTTTAGCATTTCCTTGCTTTATATTCCTAGTGATTTATAGACTAGCAATACGACACTTAAAAACTACGATACTCTAAATAGTTTTGGCTTTCACGCTTTTCTTCATTCAAGGTTCGAACATAGCACGTTCGCATCTTAGACAGTTAATAGGTGGGAATTTTCTTCCTCCTTTTACTAGTGGTGCCAACATATCCCCCTGGTGGGTTCATGGGTAGTTTTTTCGTAGGCACCCTTTTAATCGTGCTCCCAGAGACCAACAAAAATGTAGCACTCGTATGTCTTGATATGCGAACTGAGTAACTGTACGTTTTATGTTTTTGTTCAGTGAATAAAACAGTGAGAATCAAATAATCTCAAAGTTAATTCTGCTTCATCGCGTTGAATCTCCGTAATAATAGTGCTTCGCTTGTGTCACGGAGTGGAACGAATTAAACCTTTTTGTCTTCCAATTAAGCAACTGTAAAATATTTAATTTACTGTTTGCGCGGATGCTATTTTACTGTTCTTTGAAAATGTGCTGTTCCATTCTATGTTTTTACTTTGGTTTAGACATGCGCAATTAAGTAGGTACCTACAGTTACATTACGAATACTTAAACCGTTTATGAAAAACATAACTTTTCAAACCATTCATACTATTTGGCACTACATTGTAAAACTACGGGCGTTAACGTTCAACCGTATCCTATCATTTATCAATATCTTGTACCTACTTTATGATACTAGATGTAACATTTTTTTTAATAACATTACGAGTATTATAATTGTCAGTGCCTACATACCTACCATGAGTTTACGTTAGGTGTGCTCGCTAGCGACTACGTAAAAAAATGACATTTAAATGTATGACATATTGTGCAGCGCCCCTAGCGGCTACTTTCAAGAAATAAAATCTTCATAGAATTTTTTGACGTATTCGCTAGCGAGCTCACCTAACGTAAACTCATGGTAGGCACACAGGAGTGTCTCACTCAACCCTACTTACTTTTTCCGTGCTATTTTGCCAGAGCCTCAGCATACGCGTAGCCTAACCAGCTAATGACATTTCAGCAGCCAATCCACCGAGTGCTAAGCCGTCTCCCGGACCAGATAATGCTCCCGGACGCTTGGCGTAATTAGTGAAATCATACAACCTACTAATGAATTTCCGACCACTCAGAGACCGAATAATTAACGCGTCTCTCAGCCGTCTCAAGTGTTCTCACCATAATTTTAGGACGACGCAAATTAATTATTTGTTAGCGTCTAAAAAAGTTGTTGATATAGTCCCTACTTAAAGGTCCACTAATTAAGAAAGTTGTGTATATTCAATTGAACCATTTTAAATAAACCCGTAATAGCTAGCAATTACGACCCATTAAAAATATAATTTTGACATCAATGAAATGCTTATAAAATTACTAACTGAAACGGGAATGAAACATCGTTAGGAGTAACTTTTCGAATAAATCCCAAACTGAATTTTAATTCAAAGCCATAAATCACTTATTTGAATAATCAAAATCGTATTCCACGTTTCCCCGCCCGGAATCGCTTTGTGGGGCTTCTAGTGAGAAAATAGCATCTTCCAAGCTGTTGCCTTTACGGCTCGCTCGGCTGAGCTGAGGCTCAAACAAATATGCATAAACATTCTTTAAAAGGGAAATAAAGTGGAAAGGTAAAGCTCTCTTTTAACTCGAATACCTTCACGAATTAGGTGCGCTTGGTTCGAATATTTATTACCATTCGAGTAATGGCCATCACAATGGTTTTCGTCTGATTGAGTGCCACAAAATGGGGTCACAAATTCAATGTACCTATATGAAATAAGTCTCTTCCAAAAAAGTAGTAGCATCTAGAGTGTCGAATAGCTTCATACTAATTGCCAGCTAAGAGAAGTATAATACTTTTCCATCTTCCAAAAAATCCTGAAACGTTAAACGTTTTAAAACAATCTTTCAAAATATAAAGACTTCTATCAGTAATGGGTTTATATGCAACATAGTACCTACACTAAACCGAGTCGAAGTACTAAGTACATCGTAGCGCTGCGAGCTTAAAGTTTAAATTTAAGTGCACGAAGTTACAGCTCAACGAGCTTTCAGTATCACTGACTTGAGTTGCTTCAAAGCGATAATTGATCATTACATTGGAAAATCGTACTTAGTTGAAACTAAGCTGGATAGTGTAGTGAATCAGTACTTATAAAGTTTTGAGTTCAAAACTCGCAGATAACTAATATTAGTATGCATTTAATACCCGAATTAAATATGGTTTATGCATTTAAGTACAAGTTTAGAACTCGTATAGTATAAAAGTGGTTTGATTAGCATACCTAATATATTAAATTGGTATGATAAAATAAGAAAATTGAATTAATTTCATTGTTAAAATTAAATTAATTTAGGATCTGATAATATTACAATCCCAAGATATTATTCACAACTTGAGTTAAATAAAATATCGCTCTGAAGTTACCTTGTGGATGTGAAATTTAAAATTCTTTAAAAGTGACGTTATAAATTGAGGTAAGACTAGCGTGAAATTAGATCTGGCCCTGGCAGAGTCCAGAGCAGACAAGTTGATTTAAATTACCTTTCCAGTACCTAAGTATGTACTTAGGTACTAGAAAGTATGTACTTGGTACTAGAAACTACTCGTATGTACGAGTAGTTATCAATATCACTGCAGTTATAATTACAATTATGAACTCTAAATCCTACTACGAGTAATATTTTAATTGCGAAATCTTGTGAGGACGCAAAAACTACCATTGGATTTTGATGAAACTTTACACATAATTATAATAATTATATTGGATAAGATTTCAGTGCTCTCCAAACTATTACCTACTTTGTGTTTGACCTATTGAATCCAAATAGCGAACTTCTTGTCAAAAACAAACACGAAGTTCGAAGAAAGTGTAACAAGAAGTGAGAACGTAACTAAACTATTGTGATACGATGTATCACTAACTAAAAGTAACAGGGGAACACCTGTGTAATTTTGTTAATTGAACCATACAAAGAACGACGATCCTCGTGTTAGAAGAAAGTTTTCTGTTTAAATTAGGTTGTTTTTTCCATTCATTCTTGTTTCTACACGATGTATCTTTGTAAATAACTTTAATAAATTCAAAATATCTTTCAAGCACATGTATTTTAACATCCTACTTCAACTAAGTACTTACATAAATAAATTAAATGTGATGTAATTTCTCCCGCTGAAAAATTAACCCTTAGGTACTTTTCTTTCATTCATTATCAGTTAAAATTCGATCGCCCTCAAAGCTGTTTCTTACTTAATTATTTGAAGAAGCAAACATTAAAGTTTATTTGTTTGTTGTGAAGTCTATCATGGAGCATTAACCCATTAGCGGTCTTAATTTGAGTGGTTTATGGTTCGGCTAAGGTAGATTTATTGTTTCAAACCCTTCGGTTTCACGAATTATAGTTCTTAGTGTGCTTCGCCTCGATAGTAAATGTTCGTGATAGAAAACTCAGACAGAGCATTTTTATAACAATGTCTACATAAACAACCCAACTTAAACTATTTATAACTATTTTGGACTTACAAGTTTAAAAATAAGAAAAATACAAAACAGAAAATTAATGTAGCAACATTCATGTATTAATTAACGATTCTAAATTAAAGGCACTTTAACTAACAATTCAAAAGGCGTCCCAATTTAATGAACGGTTAAATTAACTAATTCACTTAATTTATTTACTTACTTTATCAGCAGAATTGACAAAGGTATAAATTACAAAGCGTACACTTCTACTAACTAAATAATATTAACTGCTGGTTATTTATTAACTCAATAAATAAGCTTAATAACTCGATTTCCACTGAATTCCAAACAAACAAACGAAACATAACTTAGTTAATGATCACACGATTCAAATGCTATTGACCATGTGATTGTGGGGTTGATTGATGTCAGACCAAACGTGGATTAAAAGGCTCTCCACAAAATTGAGAATGGTAAAGGACAGACAGCTTATCAAGCTAGACACTGAAGCCTATGCAGTTGTAATAGTGGCGAATTTGCAACAACAATGATAGTCTGTACCTATCACGGGTATGGTGAAGTGCCTATCACGATTGAATGGTTGACGTGGAACTCGCGAACCTACCCTTGAGGGAATGATGCAAATCACTATCTCACTGTGCTCGGTCGTCGACTCTAGGTCACGTGATATTTTGATGGTTGAAGCGTGAATTGCCAAACCTTTACAATAGTATCGACACGATAGTTAACATTGAAAGAGTTCATGAACACCTTTTTATTTCGCATTGTGTTTTTATAAGTTATGCGGTAAAAGGCGGTAAAATTACAAGGACGTCTGAACTAATTGTATGGGGTTATATCAAGTAACTATTTTGTTATATAGTTAATCTCCAATCATGGTGCAGGCAAATGAAATTCAATTTAAAAAACTCTATAAGAACCTTTTTATTTTAATGAGTTTAACAAAGTACATAGGAGCACATTTTTTTTAAATAAAATTATATTACTTGTACCAGTTTAAACTAAAATGAGCAACAGCATGGTCAGGCAAAATATTCTGTAATTAGAAAAGCCCTAAATAAATCAAGGGAAAATTTAAATTTAATGTAATCGGTCCCTACTCTACGTTGGCCGACTCGTAATTAGGTACTTTTCACACTAATTAATACAAATTAATCTCGCATGTAATTACCTTATGCAGACATAATCTTTACACTATGTACGTAACTAATATTAATAAGTGGGGCTAAATATACATATAATCGGTTGTGCTTAAAAAGATTAAGTTACTAATGACCGTTTTCACCATCAATCCCTAATTTTTAAGTGATGTCTATGAAAACAAAATTCCTGTTATGTGTTACCATAGGGGTCACTTAAAAATTAGGGATTGATGGTGAAAACGGGCATTAGTCATACTAAACAATAGGTTTATGTAAAACTTTGAACTAAAACTATTTTACTACCTACTGAAAAATATCTATTACAGTCGGACAAGTAAGATCCTGCCTGATTGACAAAGAAATGAAAAAAACGCAAGATTACAACATAGTTAATTCCAAACTCCTCATTTTATCTGCAGGTGACTGCTCTAATCCTCTTCACTCACTTCTAAATTTTAAAATAAAATCTGTCTTAACTTTGGACGAAAATATTCCAAACTATAATCTTATGACGTGTTCTTGAGAGAAACCCGAGTACCCACTGACAAGACTCTGTGCAAGTTTAAATTGACGTCATCAAATTGTCGCAAAACCGTCCCTATTACAACGACATAAGCACGATACAGCTTGATGTGCTGTCATCCGTATAGTCGTGAGTATTCACGTCTCGGCCTCGTATGTCATGACAGGTAAAAAGCACTCGTTACTCTCGTCTACAGACTTTGAGGGATTGGCGAAGTAAAAATACAGGGAAGTTTCCCAGATACCGTACAACTGTGTGGATTCCAGGAGTATCCGTTTACACGGAAGGATTTCGAGTCTATCACACAACATAGCCCCTTTTATGTCCAATAAAATTCTACCAGTATCGTACATCGTACATTTGGTTTTGTGTTATCATTTGTTGAGTCCATTTAATTTGTAAGCCGTCAAGTGAGCCGTCAAAAACAAACCTGATGAAATAGAAAATGTAATTTCCATTCCATTCAACCTGGACTGTTCAAAATTGAAATCGGCGATTCACAAAAAAGATGCTTGTCAGAGGCTATTTCTGATTATGTAATTTAAAAATCTCCGAGGTCTTTTCGTTAGCATGTAGCCAATTAAAAGTAAATTGAAACCAAACAATAGGAAGATAGTAATGATGGACTAAATATAGAAATGAAATTGCCGGCGGTGCTCTGAATAATTTAAGCAACGGTGGTTCAAATTGCTAGCAAACGGACTGTTATAACGGTTCAATGAACGCCACTCACAAATATTTTACAGTTGGTATCGATCGTTCTAATTGCAATAAGGTTCTTTTTAAGTAGGAAAGTTTACTCATTCCATATGAGGGAGAAGTTTGACGAGACGGAAATTGTCTGTGACGTCAAACTCCGCTGGTCAAAGTTCTTTGGAAGGAAGTTATTTTTATTCGGGCTATTTCTGATTCAAAATTAGGAATAAGGAATTAACTTAAAATCTTAGGTACTTAAGTAATCTACTCCAACAGCGGTGAATCAGAAACCAAATGAAATAGGAATATGTAGTTTAACTGGCTGGCAACAAAATTTGAGAAAAAAAGAGATCACCAATAATAAAAACACAATCAGTCGTAAACTTTTAAACACTCAAAAACAGATGGCATCTTCGTTCTATTTTTATTCTACCCTCAGAAAGCATTTCCCGTAGTACGTCACCAGGCTCTTTCCAGACGCCTGGAGCTCCTTAGGAAATGGGGCATCTGACGCTTTTTAACAACTCCTACCGACTTTTCCTTTTATAAATTGCTTGGCAGCTCAGAAGCGTGTTAAGGCGTATAATAAGGCGACAGTGCTGGCATCAAGCCGTATTTTCTTATTTCGAAAACTATTAAACCGATAGTACGTTTATTAACCCTAGATTTAAGGGAACGAATAGTCCGCCTTTTGTTACGCTCAATTAGTTAACTAAATAACTAAGATGTATCTTCATTATGTGGACTGCAATTAAGAATTTGGTGACAAAACAACTACACAACTAAGGCTGGGTTGTACCTATAAATTAATTAACTTTAATAAATAGCCGAACAGTGAAGAGGTCGGACTGGCCGACTCGTGATCCGAGGAACATGGGTTCGAACCCCAGCGCCGCTTGACTACTGTGGTGAACCCACATAACAAGCATATTTAGCTTACCATGAAGGGTTAACGAGATAACAATTGCTCTATATTCTTTAAAAAAATATATTAATAACAGAGTAAATACAAATGAGTAGGTCATCTTCATAGAAACGCACCGAGCGCGGTTTGTATGTGAGCGCGCTAATACGTATGCGCCGTATGCGGCGTGCACGCACGCACTGACAAAATTTAGCGTGGATTAGCGGTGAGGTGCGCTGAATTTTGTCTATTTTCTATGAAGATGACCTACTCATTTGTATTTACTCTGTTAATAATGCAGAAAACTTGATGGATAAAGTACTTTCGCAGCAGTATTCGCCTTATGAGAATACAGTATGAACTTGGCCCAATTCAATTGGATATTGACGATGTAGGCGTTGAGAAATCATCTCTTTACTCGGATTTATTGCTTTCACTTTAAAGGCGAGTGGAAAATATACAAACAATCTTTTAAGCCCGTGAAAAATGTCAAGTACCTAAGTTAAATAGGTAACTATGTGCGTAGGTGTGTGAACGAAAAATATTTTCTTTACTGAAAAATACAATCTTTTATACAAATATCTTATGTGTGTACCTATTTATCTTTTTATATTACTAATACTAATGTTTTACATATTCAATTTCAATATTGTACTAAGTATTCAAACAAATGGAATCTTAACCAAACAAAACAGGCCACAAGTAAAATCCAATAATAAGTCAAGTTTATAAAACTTTAATGGCATTCAATGTAGCCGTCTGTCTTTCTTCTGTCTGGCTGCCATTTACACATTTATTATGCAAAGTCAAACATTACAAGGTATATTCTCTACTAAATTATTCGTGCCACCGCAATGCGGGCGTGTTTGTGTGATACAGTAATGGTTCAGCCTTACCAACGCGTGCAAACTGCGTTCGCGACGGCGATGGTGAGATGTCGTGTATGGTTTTGTAGCGATGAGTTCACATCAACGCGTCCTGTAAAGGTTCGGCCGAACCAACGCCATCGTCAGTTGGCGTAACTACATTATAGAGTGATAGGGCCGGCAAAATGCCACGGGCCCTCGACCCAAGACCCTAAGCGCCCTCGCGATGCTTCAGGGCGATGGGCCCCCACTGAAAAATATTAACCCTAGATACGCCAAGGGCCCCATGCACATAATTTTCCATGGGTCTCGGATGGTATAGTGTATGCCTCTGGCCATCGTGCACACCGGCTGCACGTGTTATATTTAGTGTCCGACCGAATATGGATTTTCAGCCGAAAACGGAAACGAAAACGAAGCTTCGGCTGCAGTCTCATTTTCGGCCGAAAACGAAAACGAAAATGACCTTCAACTCTCAAATTTCAATCTGAAATTATGTACAAACTTTGAAAACCGTTAATGTTTTGACCAAAAACATAATGACGTTTGACAGTTGATTTTGATAAGGATTGATTCTTTAATCAATCCTTATCAAAATCAACTGTCAAACGTTTTCTTTAAAACCGGCCTTAAAACACAAAAAAAATAATTATGAATTCTTAGTAGAATATTATTTTCGGTGTATAATGAAATATTGGGAAGTGAAGAAGAAATAAAGGATGTCCAGTGGGAATTTTTTAACTTCAAAAATGAATACAAATAAATTAATGATTTTTTATTATTTATTACTTATGCAAACTGGAGTTTAACAATGCGGATTTAATTTTTTATAGGCAATGTCTTTTAAATGATGACCCTTACATTCGCAACTATGCGAGAGCAAATCGCGCTAATAATTTTCCTGCAACTTCACGGCGGATATTTTCTTACAGAACCTGAATATTTAAGGATTGTTTGCTGTAAACTTTTGACTTGAGATATCCCCACAAGAAAAAGTCGCATGGTGTGAGATCTGGTGACCGAGGCAGCTAGGGTATGTCCCTGTACTTGCTGATCATTTATTTGAAAAAAAAAATAGTCCTCAGTGTCTCCATCGAGGTACTCTCCGTGTGTGGTGAGACACCTTCTTGCTGAAATAGAGTTACGTAGTTGACCGGGATGCAGTTGCAGTTGTGGTATCAGACATTCATCGATCATTCGACAATACATTTCAAATACTTCTTATTGTTCAACTGCGAACGCTCTGTAGGCTCCCGACCAGACTCATGGCGTATTTCAAATCCGCATTAGACTCTATTTTGAAACAATTAAACTTTGGTTTTATTTGTATTCAATTTTGAACTTGGAAAATTCTCGCTGGACACTCTTTACAACGTAACCTCACTTCACAACTTCAAAAGAGTGTGACAATACCGCGTCCGTTCTAGTCTGATTGGAACCATGAGTGCACCAGATTCACTCCCGAAGATATCGGAACGATAAACGTCACCATCTTATTCACGTATTTTTGATATTCGGTTTGGCCGAAGCTTCGGCTGGTTTTTGGCCGAAAACGAAAATATGGCCGAATGTCCATTTTTTGGCCGAAAATGGCCGAAAACGAAAACGAAAACGAATATTCGGTCGGTCACTAGTTATATTGGTCGAATATTCATTTTTCGCGGCGATCTATGCACGCCGCACGCAGTCGCCATCGCCATCGCCAACGCGAACTGCACGCGTTGGTTTGGCCGAAGTTTAACATGGACGGCACATCAAGCTAAAATTGTGGCATCTTATGTCATTTTAATAGGTGCGATTTTGCTGCAAAAATGAATCGTTCAATGTGCTGGCTGTACAGTCAGCGTCAAATAGTTCGTGACACCCAAAATTACGTTATTGTTACAATAGGGATACATATTTATCACTTTTTCAAACTAATGACAATATAAAGAGATAAATAAAGCACGCCAAAGTTAAAAATATGAAGATAGCTGTGACGTCAAGGAGTGCTTAAAAGTGGAACTTCAACGCATCATAACTTCGTTAGAACTTGTTTGATTGGCAAATAAAAAAAATACGTGTCCAATATGGCGTGTTAATACGAGTGTAACTGACGGACTAAAAGTTTTTTTAGGAAACTAGCTTATAGGAATAAGGTTGTGCTGTCAATTATTTGGTCACTTTGGATGTCACTATTATTGACGCTGACTGTACAATGAGTAGTTGAAGGAAATTACGACTTTTGTTGACAATGCCTCGGCATTGGACACTACAATGCTAGTACTGCCTT
This sequence comes from Ostrinia furnacalis, assembly GCF_004193835.3. Classification (NCBI taxonomy): domain Eukaryota; kingdom Metazoa; phylum Arthropoda; class Insecta; order Lepidoptera; family Crambidae; genus Ostrinia; species Ostrinia furnacalis. The sequence goes on along the minus strand of NW_021131405.1, from coordinate 555,053 downwards.
TCAATGGAAATGTAGGGTTGATGACACCTCGCCGGAGCTTCGGCCTTCAGCGGCTTACAAATGTTAATAGGCAGTTACTTAGAAATACCACCAGAAAGCTCGTCAAACTCTTTGCTTTCATAGATCTTTTTTTTTAATGCTACTAGCTTTACTAGTCCCTATAAAAGCTCTGATAAAAAAACTTGTAAATTATTTCTCCTGTAAAAACAAAAGGTTTTCATGAAGGTAACTGAGTTTCTTGTGCCACTTTTTCTCATTACCAGCCGATACGTTATTCTAAACGAATAATATTTGGAATATGTAGGTCCTTATCAACAAATACCTACATAAATATGCAAGTTAAAATAAATGTTAATAATTTTTTCCGCCTTTAAGTGAACTAAGCACTTACACATTGTGAGGAACCAGTGAGGAATAATTTACCTATTTGTAAAAACAAAATGTACGCGAGCGAAAATGCGGCAAAGTAGTTTAATACAATTTATTTTAGCTTGCGTGACTTAGGTACCAGGTATTTCTTACGCATGATACCCGGAATTATGGGTGATGGACGGGTGCTGTCTATTTAAAAATGGAACCCATTATTATGTCTATTTTTCCATCAACTATAAATAGGTATCACCCTAAAGCAAATATGGCACCTTGAGGTATTGTGTCTATTTTTTTTCCATCAACGATAATAGGATAGTCAGCGTCTAATAGTTCCTGACACCCAAAGTTGCCAAAAAGTTATTTCAATTGTAACAAAGACGTGTTGCGAACTTTTTGGCTACTTTGGGTGGCACGAACTATTTGTCGCTGACTGTACTACCCTAAAGCAAATATGGCACTCAATCGGTCGACGGAAAGCATTCAATTCGGTTTCCGACTTGGATGTAGGACTACCGGTCTAAATATCCGACGGTATCTTTAAATGTAACTGGGACATCCGACAGCCGAGTTCTCATCTCAAACGATTCCAACAAAAAATATTGACCAAAAAGTACCATCAATAATTTTTTCCTTGGTAAATTATGATGTTTATTAAATTCTTAACCATATTATTATGATTGGTATTAAGTATTAACCTTAAAGATTTGCGAACGCCGGATTTGTGAACGAACGCAAAAATTCATATGATTTACTTTGAGAAAAATACAGAAGAAATCCTCAAGATATAATTAAGTAGTTTTCGCAATAACAATGGAAGACAAAATATAAAATTCTGGACCACAACCCGACGAACTTTTGCACAACATTTGTGGTTTTCTCCCTTATGATTTTACTAGAATCACAAGCACAAAACAACTTAAGTATAAGAGAACAGATTTCTTGAGAAAACTTCTTTGTTAGACGATGTTTTTCCTGGACATGCCAGTTTATTTAATAAAGGCTTTGTCTTAAATGTCTTGCCTGAGGATATAAAAAAGAAATTTTAAATGTTTTAAGTTTATGTTGCTCACTGAAGCAATTTTTTATGTTCTCTTTTCTTTCCTGATTCTACTTCTTTTATTTTATTTACTCTAAATGTTTACTGCATAGTAAACAGAGTTCAAAAATTTAAACAGTTAGTATTTTTAAAGTAGTTCGTCTTTCTTTTTTAGAAGTTAATTCAGACTAAGGCTAGAAATTTTTTCAAAATAGATTATTGGACATGAAATATTTTGGCTTACATACATACATCTTTCCTCAGAGAAATCCATGTTTACCTACTTGTTCCAGAACTGAAGCAAAACCTTTGTAATCTTAGTAATACCGTTAAATCCTGCCCATATCTGTGGGAAAGACGTAGAAGTTTAAATAGGGATATGCATAACATGTGGGGAAACAGTTTTGTGCCGGCCGAAGTCGGCAAAGCTCCTGCATATTTGATGGGACTCGGCGTCGGCAGTCGCGCCTGCCGTAATTAGGCATGCTGTTAGAGGCTCAATAATGCTTTGAAAATTATGAAATAATAAACAGAGGTTGAATGAAAACTCCAACTCAAAGATAACGAGGAAAAATCGGAACCAATCTAAATCTGTGGGGCCATTACTTTTCGGCAAAACTCAAATTAACTGCTATGATGGATTCGTTACAATCCTAAAAATAAGTAATTTTCTCTTTCACGAACCAATGAAGTCGCAAGCTCTACTGTTTACAAAATGCTTATCGTACTGATTACACAACCTCACGCCATTAATATTATAAATGTGCATATTGATATTATATCACATTTTTTATGCATGATAACATATGGTGCATTTTCTCCATACCTAGTTAATTAAATGAGCCATCCCTAAGTGAAGTCCTTCGTTGCCCTAATGTGTCGTCTAGAGCAATTAGACACGCTCTAGCCTTAAAGTCTGGGGCAAAGTGGCTCTAGATTTTGTCGTATGAGAATTGAGATGCATCTTCATTACAGTCTTTGACCGTAAAATTGGCAATTTGGAGACCTTCAACCCGACAATAAATTAAATGTCGTGGGAAAATGGCGTACTCTAGCTTGAAAGAGCCTTTAGATCACCCTTATAATGGACCAAACACACATGATTGACATGTAAAACTTAATATAACACAATAATGTTTGCAAGACTGGACAAGACACGAATATTCTAACGCCCGTATTCACAAACGATGCTTGCTTAAGTGAAGCAGCAAATCGTACGCACAGCGTTGAATAGAGCTCTGTGATTGGTTCATGTGTCACCCTGTGTGTCCACGCGCACTGTAAGACCTCATAGTAATGGGGCGTATGTTCTTATTATTATTTGCAAATAATTAATATGCTACATACACGTTTTCGTATGACTCTTTAATGATTATTACTCATATAAACTGATTGTTACTCCTGTAAACATTGTTAAAATTCTTGTAGTACATGATAAAGAGGGTTTATGCTGTCTTACTATTTGATAGATGTTGGTAAAATAATAACTTACTCGTAGCTACATTACTCAGGACTTTTCTTTTTTACATTACAACAGGCATACGAAATATTTTAATGGCAAAACAATATTATTGTGAGAATATTGCGTTATGAAATGAGTGATTCTAACAAGGTTTATTCCAAGATAGGTATATCGTTTTACAGTCGACTGCACATATTATGATAAAACATTTTTGTTACTAAGTAGCACCTACTAATAACTATCGCCCGAATTCACAAACATTACTATGAGGTCTCACAGTGCGCGTGGACGCACAGGGTACACACGAACCAATCACAGAGCTCTATTCAACGCTGTGCGTTCGATTTACTGCTTCAATTAAGTAAGCATCGTTTGTGAATACGGGTGTAAATAAGATGTACCACAGTATTTACCTTGATATATCAGGTATACAGTTGTCTGTACGTAGTAATTCAGAACTGGGGGGAGGATTTTAGAGCAAAACAGCTGCTCGTTGCCGAGTAGGTGGGTAAATCCCGGTCAAGTCAGCACCTTGTTACCTCGCAGTTAATTAAATGAATCTTGCATAATTGATATGAGGACCCTCCGTCGCAGTGCCTTAAGTTGTCTTTGATAATTGGACACGAGGTTTAAAGGCTCAAGCACGCGTAGTCTCTTGACAAGACTATCTTAGTACTTGTCTCACTGTTATGACTAGCTGTTTTGTAAATGTCATGACATTTAAGGCGATTAGNGCAGCGGAGCAAATTTTACAGGAGAGCGAAAAAACGCATTTTCATTTCCCTGCTAAGATGCTTAAAGATTTGGATAACTTTCGATGTTTATATTAAAGATTAGTTACTAAAGTATACTTTATGGAATAAAATAATATATTTAGTTAAAAATTGCAAGTTTTATGCTCTTTACTAACACTAAAAATTATTTTTTTGACAAAATTGCCTCGTAAAAATCAAAATCAAAATCGAATATGAATCAGTACTCATGCAGTCCCCAGATTTTGATATGGTTATCGAGTGTCAGCCAACAGAACTCGAAATAATATTTAAATTACAGTAGCATTTTACCTCTAGTAAGTCACATTGACCATTTTGAAACCTAGTAAGTCCATGCACTTACTAGGTTTTAAATGGTCATTGTAACTTGCTAGGTTTTGATAATGGTTTTTCAATTCAATGAATGACATCGACATCAAGGTTCATCAATTCAAGTTTAAAATAATAGGCAGTAATGTATGAAGAAAGAGCTTCTATTCTGTACCTACCTATGCCCGTGTATTTTTGATCGGTGTCAAATCGGAGTTTTCGTGCGGGGTGCGCGGGTGTTGTGCGAAGCGTGAAGGTCAAACGCTCAAGGTCATTGAGGACTCTAATCGCCTTAATAAGCCAAACGCAAAGTTACTGGTGAATTTTGCCTTATCTATAAGCAGGTTGCTTTATTTTATCGGACCTGCTCTCTCTTTTCTTAACTTTGCCGCAACTGAAAATGTACCATTTCTTCAAATGTTACCTTTACGATGATTGTGCTATATAAAGATGTGTTTATACTACAGATTGACTGCAATAATTCAAAGTGGAAAGCTCTCAAAAGTGGTAAAAGTTAACTATAAAAATAACTGCCTTACAATTTCAAATACGAGTATGATTTTAGTGTTTCAGTAACTAAAATACATTTTTAATAATTCTAAGTCCCATTCACATCATAAAAGATCTACTTTAAAGTTTCTGTTTACTTCATTAGACAAAATTCCAATTTAACTGAACAACTAGATTCATTAGCTCTTAATCACTGTTCGTTAAGACAATTATTATTATCGATTAGTTAGTTCGCTAACAAAGTTTAAATGTCACTTTGTATAACTGCTATAGTTTGGTTATCTCTGTTATACAAATACTTATCTAATTCTCCAATGATAAGTCCTCCAGGGATAGCATTATTTGTTTTAAGAATTTTTATGAATAAAAATTAATTACATTAATTAGAATTGTAGTGCCCCATACCTAGAACACTTACGCCACTTAAGCCCTAATAGTCTTGCATTTTCAGAGCAATTTACCCTGCCGGCTGTCGGCAAAAACCCTACGCTTAGCCCTACTTAAATATTGTCGTGTCAACAGCCAGGCCCTAACGAGCGATGCAATCGCCGGCCGGCGAGTGTTACTTAACAAGCAAGTAAAGTTCCAGTAAAGATTAATTACTCCCATTGTTCTGTAGATTGATACAGATACAGCCTCGAGTGTAATGCTCGAATTCGCCGATTCCGAAAGTTCGGGAGTTCCGCCGAATTTTCGCAACCAATTAAACCTATTAAAATGCCTCGTGGCCGAATAAATTCACGTAAAAATAAATTCATCATTTCATATGATACTTCAACCGTTAAAATCCGAGGAATCAGCAATATTACAAAGTTCATTTCGCTTTTATTTAGAGAACGAGCAACATGTTTGCGCAAAATAAAATACAAACGGTTTGCATCAAAATATTTCGATTGCGATGAAAATATAATGAAGCTAAACTGTAGACCTGGCCAAAGTGATTGAAAAATAAAATGGAGTAAATTTCATACTGAACATGTTTGTATTTAATATTTTATCCTGAAAGGGATAAAATATGAAACACACGATTAAAACGCATACTTAATTATAATCTTAGCTATTTTCTCTCTTCAGAAACTATCTGACATTGCTTCAGGGAAAATGTTATGATGTTTATTCCCATAGCTGGCAACCGGCAAATAGGTTGTTCAAACAAACTGCAGATAGTCCGAAGCTCACGGGAATCGAAGGCAATAATCCGATCGAAATGCCGACATAACGACTAATACTGTATTCTAGTTGCCGGGCATTACAGCCGTCTTAATCCTATTACGAGTTCATACGGGCCCACCGTAATGTTATAGCCCGTTTTCACTTGTCAAATGTGTTCGAAAATCGGATTTGGGACGAATTCGTACACGGATTCTCGTGTAGGTAAATGGAGTCTTGTTTTCTCCGTGTGTACGTTATTTGAAACCGCCTGAAGCAGAGTGCTTTTAAAGACAGGCATTAAATCAGATGACTTTGTGATTACTTAGATTTCAGGTATTTATAAATAAGAGCTTTTTTTGGCTTCAAGTTGACGAACCAAAAATAAAATAAAGTAATGATTAATTATTGATGCGTGGAGTACGTGCCCAATTTGGGAAATATGAAAAATTACTTTCTTTTTCCTCTTTATTTTCCCACGCACGGTGATATTTCCTCTTCTGAAAGACAGGTGCTGCTTAAATCCTGAAGTCACTCACGTATTTATAAGACATGTTGCGTCAAATTACTGTTCTATTATGAGCCATGCAAGAATAGATAAATACATTTTCTACTCTTATTTGTAGACCACCCATATATTATTACTCTTCACATTGCTCTTCGGTTTGATTGAATGTAGTTACTTGATACTCGTATACGACATACAGCTGAACTGCAACTGGACCCATTGTGTATATTAATCGCTTTTTCATTAAAGTAACAACCTAAAGTTTATGCTTGCTGATATAAAACCTCTTGGCCCAGCGGAATTGGAACGTTGCGATTCTCCTAGTTCGATGTCCGTTAATATTCATAAAATGGGACCGCGTATCGGATATCGCACAAGTGTGAACGGGCCCTTATTTAAACGACCTAACAACCAGAACCAGCCAGTTAACACATGCTGCGGATTGGGGTGATAGCGCGACAGACGTTGTATAATTTTAATCCGAATTTTAAATTACACACGTTCTCTGTAATTAAGGCTCCTGTCCTGAAATAACGTATAACCTGATTCAAACTCAAGCGAGATTTTGTTAAGAAGAATTTTAGACCAATTACAGGCATGAGTTAATTCTTGAGTTTGTATAATGACATTTCAGAATATGGGTCAGCAGGTTACGTCAATCCTTACAAATATTAATTCTAAGTCAGTTTATAGGTAACTAGCGGCCGCCTGCGACTTCGTACGCGTGGATACCGTTCTGCAAAATCCCGTCTTAGAGAGCACCTACGCAGCTACGTTCTAAAAGGAACCGCCATGCAAAATTTGAGATTCCTAGCACTTGTAGTTTCTTTCTGAAATTTCGTGATGAGTGTGTGAGTTAGTCATAGTCAGTCAGTCAATCAATGACCTTTCGCTTTTAATAGAAAAAGATAAAATGAACTGAAAAAATAGACAATCCCACTTGTACTGAAAACGGACTTTTATGAACTTCAGGCAAACGAAATTGAGCTTCCTTCCATTAGTAAAGCGCAAAAAAATGCGTCCCCGTCTATCCTCTATAATAGTTTTGTCGTCCAGGTCTCAGACCTCAGATCATAGAAGGGAATTCTATGATCTGAGTCTCAGACTCATTACATCATAATCTCATTTATCCATAATCAATATAGAGTTAATCTATTAATGACTGAACATCGGTTTACAAAGAAGGTACGCCAACACAAGGATTGGACTGCTATTGAAAGGAAAATCTCGAATACTTATCCCCAACGTAATCCGTAAAGCTTTACGCTGATTTTCTGAATAAATGTAAAGACCGACAATTAGCTGCGACAACAAAACGGACTGTTTACCGACCCTAACCCAATCTGACAGCACGAGTCACCCCTCACAACTCATTGTCAATCCGCCTGGACTAAGAGCTAGTGAACGCCAGACCTACGCTATTTTATAAAAGCTGAAAGTTTGTCAGCGCCTGCTCCCAACATAGGTAAGAACGTTGATACGTCATGAAGCTTGGGTCGTCTTGGTTTTGGCAGTTACTCTAAAATGAGTTTGGCAAGGGGTTGGATCGGCCAAAACTACCTGTCTATACCATATAAGCCGATTTTATTTTCAACCGACTTCAAAAAAGGAGGAGGTTCTCAATTCGACCCGTATGTTTTTTTTTTTCTATGTTTGTTACGCGATAACTCCGCCAATTATGAACCGATTTGAACAAATCTTTTTTCGGCGTATAGGTAATACCTCAAGGGTGGTCCCATTTAAATTTAATAATAGAAAAAACAACCCCCAAGGTTGGAAAATTGGGGATGAACTTTTTTATACGCAATATCTCCGCCGATTATAAATCAATTTGAACGATTATTTTTTTGTTGAATAGGTATTATCAAAAGGGTGGTTTCATGCGAATTTGAAGAAAATATTTCACCCCTAAGGGTGGAAAATTGGGGATGAACTTTTTTATACGCAATATTTTTAATTTTTAGTTTTTTTTGTGTTCACGCATTTGAAGTCGGTTTTATTTTTTTAAAAAGGTAATGATATACCTACTTAATATTTCGGCAATAAATAGAAGTTGTTTCCTCATCAGCCAGATAGTTGTGAGCATTCCAGCCCCTTGTCAGACAATCATTAGGATAGCTGCCAAAGCCATGATGACCCAAACTTCATGATGCAATAACATTCTTACCTGTGTTGGTAGCATGTGCTGACAAACCTTCAGCTTTTATAAAACAACGTAAGTCTGGCGTTCACTAGCTCTTAGTCTACATCGTTCTGCGTCAAAAGAATCGTCAATTAAGCAAAAATGGTTCGTCTGAATAACTGATGAGTTCACTCCCAGTTATGGATTCTCGGAAACAAAGGGGGACAACGTTCTTACATTTGCGTTGCTTTAACTTATGTATGTATGGAAATTAAATCTACAATACAGAGTGGATATTGCAAATTCAGGTAATGGTCTCAAATTGTCTACAAAGTCCCTAGTCAGACTTCTCTTTGCCAACTGCTTGATATTCAAGGAGATTTAAATACTTAGCTTATTTCTACTGAAAATCTGATTCTGTTATTACCAGGCTTCCGAGAATTCTTTGTAAAACTATAGGTAGACTATTATGCCTAGAGATTTGGACTGTCCATATAAATAGATAAAGAAAATGTGATTATCTGCTTCGGAGGTTATGTTAAGCCGTCGGTAAAAGTAAGCCTTTTCAATTCTTAATCGCGGTTCATTCTGACAACAGGTTAAAATATCAAGTGTTGCAACTGATACGATAGCGGAATTTTATACTTCGTCAATCTTTCGGTGGGTTTGGAATTTAATGCGTTCTTTAAGCACAGTTAGAAAATTGGATTTTCTGAGACAAATCCTGAGATCGACGATATAGTCGTATTTAGGCCACGTATTTCGTTATCTTGCTCAACCACTAATACATATGTGTTATAATATGCTTTAATCAGTTAGGCCCAGAACAGACGGTGAAACGCAACTGCAACGAAACTGCAACTGCTAGTTACTTTTGAGCTGCATCTAAGTTTCTGCCATAGCGTCCGTTGAGAGACCACAGATGACGCGACCAGTTTAAAACTTTCAGTTTCAGTTTCATTCATAAGAATCTTCAGATAGTTGCAGTTTCGTTGCAGTTGCGTTTCACCGTCTGTTCTGGGCCTAAGAAGATATCAATCATGTCAAGCTAAACAATATAAGAGCATATGATTTTGCAATTAGTAATTTGCGTATGCTGTAACTGTGCTTATCGTTTCAATTTCCATTTCATCAGTGTTATTATAGGTCGATACTATTTAAACTTCGTCGCCTATAATATGTTCATATTTAAATTTTACCGTGGAATAAACCTAATTTAGCTTTTCGCGTGTCATCCATCATAATGCAGGGCAGGTGGCACAATTTATTCAAATTCCACCATTATCAAAGCCACGAAAAGTAATTCCATTGTTATCAACGTAATAAAAGGCTCACATTTATAAGATTGGTTTTTCTATGGCTGTTATATAAGCCTATGTTGACAAATAAGGGACCGGGGCTAATGGCTTTATAAGTAAGCAGATTATTTTAAATCATGTTTCAGTAAACAGATTCTGAATCTTATTACAGAAATGTTAAATATTTATATTCTGGAACAGATTTATGTAATACACTTTTAGGTAATGGTAGGCTCAAGCTACATGATTGTTTGCTTTAGGCTTCTAGTGAGTTGTATTTACTTTTAACTGTGTAACTTGAGTGATATATGGGGATAAGAATAAATGGCCTTCCCAATACCTAACCTACTTACAGTTATATGTATAGAAAAGATATTTGATACCTTCAATTTCGATTTTGTCTTTATCTTTATCTATTACTAGCTTTTGCCCGCGGCTTTACCCTAATTATAGCCTATATGTTATTCTGGGTTATAAACAATAATACTGTAAAGTTTCATCAAAATCTGTTCAGTAGTTTTTGCGTAGAGTAACAAACATCCAGACATCCAGACATCCAAACTTTCGCATTTATAATATTAGTAGGTAGGATAGGATAGTAGGAAGTAGGATTCATGGATTTTTTTAATAAGTGGACTGTTTTATTTAAGTTTGCATCAATTGAGTGCTCTGTCTCGTAGGTACTTGGCATGCTATAGACTCTTATAACATAAACATCTATGTAGTATCTATGTAACCTGAATATTGATCTTCTCAAAGAATAAACAGTATCCAACTATCATCAATCAACTAAGTTCTGCTTATATAGCCTTTGAACATATTACGAGTACCTTAATATTTACCGTATGTGACAGCAGAAGACAATAACAGTGACTTCACAAACAATGAATTTATCTAATAACCCTAGTAATTTCGGTACCAATCAGAATATGGGACGTTAGTTATTCTAATACCGCACTGACACGCAATGACATCCCCTGACATGGCGCCACTTGCGGCCAAACCCCATTAAGGCACTCAACTCAAATACATTTTGCCTCGTTTAATATTTCGTGCCATACTTTAAGTGTCAAATTCGATTTACGATGCCACGTTCTGGCTAATGCCTGATCGCTATCATTTTCATTTCAGCAAGTAACATCGTTCAAATGGAACCGGGAAATGCTTTAACTGGTACTGTTTTATACATAACTAGAGACCCGCCCCGGCTTTGCACGGGTGCTAAGTGTACAAAAATCTTCCTCTTGAATCACTCTATACAGGGTGTCCCAAAAAGTAGCGTCAAGCCGAAGCCCAGAGGTAAAGCATCACTAGGGCTATCCAAATAACCTCCATGTATGTTCCGCGATTTTTGATAGTTTTCGAGTTATGATTGTTATAAATTTCTGTGCTTAGGCACATTTTTTGGTCACTGTGACGCGAATAGTCAAGTTACATACCACCTGATTTATTAATATTAGATGAATACTAGGCCTAGCTGATTCAGAAGTATTTACATCCATAACACGAATGTAAACTGTCAAAAGTCACGGTGATTTAGGTAGCCCTAGTGATGCTCTACCTCTGGGCTTCGGTTTCGGCTTCAAATTCAAAATTATTTATTGTGAAACTTACACTACTTTTTTAGACACCCTGTATATTAAAAAACTGTATCATAATCCGTTGTGTTATGTTGACTAAATAGTGATTCATTCATTGTGATAAAGAACGCTCTTGTAGAACTAATAGCTGTTAATTGGTCAAAAGCTCACGAATGGAAACCACGGGATAGAAGGGGAAGCACCTGGAAACGGGCTGCCGGGCAGCGCAGGACCGCAGGACCGGTTGTTCTGGAAATCCTTGGGGGAGGCCTTTGTTTAGTAATGGACGTGCCCTTTGGCTGAAACGTGATAAGAATTATGTTCCCATATTGACTGATAGTGATAATAAGTATCTGTTCACCTTTAGAGGAAAGTAACCTTGATTGTTAAATAGTTTAATGCCCGCACCATCAATCCCTAATTTTTTAGTGACCCCTATGGTAACACATAATAGGAATTTTGTTTTCAAAGGGATTGATGGTGAAAACGGGCATTAGTCAGGTTTAGGTAGAGACTACAAATGTGGCTGACGCCCGCATTCACAAACGATGCTTGCTTAAGTGAAGCAGCAAATCGAACGCAAAGTGTTGAATAGAGCTCTGTGATTGGTACGTGTGTTACACTGTGCGTCCACGTGCACTGTGAGACCTCATGGTAATGTTTGTGAATACGGGCGTAAGTCAGGTTTATGTAGAGACGAGAAACGTGGCTAAGTTTTAATGAATAATGAAACTTAGTTTCTGAGGACATCGCTCACCATTCGACAAGGGCATATTAGGTTAACCTAGAATTATAATCGTACGGAGCAGACTCCAGGGCAGTCGTTTGCCTGCAAAGTATAATTTGTATCCTCTTTAGCATATTTAATTTAACGTAAAATTACCTTGAACTCTAAACGGGTGCGACAAAATGCTGGTAAAGTAGTTATTTTACGTTAGGGTCTACTCTAGCCTAACTAGGCTACCCTATTGCATTAAAAGTATATTCTACTAATATCATAAATGCGAAAGTTTGGATATCTGGATGGATATTTGTTACTCTTTCACGGAAAAACTGCTGAACGGATTTTGATGAAACTTTACAGTATTATCACAGTATATATATGACACTCGCGACGGATGGACTGCGAGGTTCGCTTAGAGCTCGTATAAAGCGTGCGTCTGTGTGCGTGAGTCTGATTTCGAGCGTTTGTATGAAGCTTCCGTACTGTTTGATTTATCTACTGTGGTATTATTCTTTATTACCCAGAATAACATAAAGGCTATAATTTATGACGATCTGTGACAAACTAAATTTCACGCGGGTGAAGCCGCGGGCAAAAGCTACTTAAAAATATATTTTCTTGAAAAACACAGAACCCGGGCCTTGACTTACGCCCGTATTCACAAACTTTACTATGAGGTCTCACAGTACGCATGAACGCACAGGGTCAAACAAGAACCAATCAAAGAGCTCTATTCAACGCTGTGCGTTCCATTTGCTGCTTCACTTAAGCAAACTTCGTTTGTGAATACGGGCGTTAGACTAAATTGAATAAAATATATTTTAAGTGGACTGAGAGTTAATTTTACAAAATCAACATCGTTAGTGTGACCGTAAACTAATGGAGTGAATAATCATTATAAACAATAGCAAATAGATCAGAATCCTCAGCACATAGACCTAAGTAAACAGCCGTTAAAGGAATAAGGTCAATAGATTTTATTGCCACTTCGAGCTCGAACCACGGCCGATTAGCTCTTGTTTCTCATCACTTTAACTGTATCGAAGTGTTTCCCTCTTCTTTACTATCGATAGACGATCATGAATGAAGTACAAAAATCTACTAAAATGTTTAAAGGACAAGTGCTTTTAGGACATTTATTAAGACAAACGTTTGTATTACACTTACTTAGTTGTTGCAACTCACGAAGGCGAGTACACTATCGTTATTGCATGAACACGTACACACACAAATAAAGCTCACTCGCCTTCGTGAGTTGCAAGCACTATAAGCCTATAGTACCTACAGCAGTATTAAGACAAAATTTGTCCGTTCACAGCTCAGGATTCGAAAACTTCAGTACGTACAACAGTGAGGCTGTTATCTAAGTTTTAGTAGGTAGTCCTAATTTTCTTATAACTAGAGCTAGTTATGACTACTTTTCAAAGTGATGCTATACGAGTAGCTAATTCCTATCTTGATGCTTGAAAAACATAATTTTGAAATTTCGTGATTGTTTTTCTACAATTCTTATTGTGATTATGTCACCGTAATATTGTGAATTCCGTCAGATTACAATCTAACCTAACCTAACCCACTGTGTCTAAACTGACGGAGTTCACAATTTCGCGTTGACAATTATATCTTTACAGTCCCTCATACTTAAAGTATTCTAAAAATTAATATTTACTCTTTCACATCATCATAACCAAGGTACGACTAGGTGGTACCTATTCAATTCCCAATTACATTTTCTCGGAAGCAAAAATACAACACTCAAAAACATAGGTTCATTTATGACAATATAAATTACTCTGCTGAAAGCTCTTTTGTGTAAGAAAATACACTGTGCTTAAATTTGCGATATCGCAACCAAAGAAAAGGGCAAAAGACAAATACTAAGAGAGTAATTCTGTCCCAATTTAAATTAGAAATCTTTGTAAATTAGCGAGATGTTTTACACAATTAACCGACCGAGTTACCCCCGTATTAAATTAACATTGAATGCTTAGACTGATTGCGGTTTCGTTCGTCTTCAATTTTCGAGAGGTCCGAAGTCCAACGAACTTTACAAGTCCTTGTGGGAAATAAGGCTGATTACTTTCAGGCCTCTCCACCAACACGTCTGCTTTCTCGTTAAGTACCTGTCAAATGGTGATTGATGACACATCTGGTGATCCTATCCTGAAAGCTGAAAAGCTATTTGGAGGAACATGCACGCAGAGTGCGTTGAAACTTGATCAGTCTTGAACGTCAAAACGTTTGCTTTAAAGGTACGTTTTCTAGTCGGTGAATATCCATACTGTAAGTAAATGTAAAAGTTTCTTCTTTTCATGCACAAATCACTAAAGTAATTATATAAGGGTCTTGTGTAGAGATAGAATAGAATTTGAAGAAGGACATAAGACCACTTGTCGTAGCGTCTTTCCGTTCTATACATGGCCAGAACGCACCCATAGGAAACTGCTCGTGTATATTTCGGAGTGCCTGTTTGTAAATCTGTGACTCCAAACTATACACGAATTTTGCGTACTGATCGTGTATAGTTTGGAGGAGCTTAGTAAAAAAAGTCATCTCCAAACTATACTCGATTAGTTTCTACTACACCACTTACACTTGACTAGAGTGTGTTTAGTTGATATTGATTTAGTAAAATTCAGTAAAATATGGAACTATATTTAAAATTACATTTATTTGATATTATTACATAAAATATTATTATTTTACTGAATCTATAATAAATCTAGATTTTTAACACTATTGTAAGTGGTTTTTGAAATTAAATTGATTAGGTAGATTTCAAATTAAATAACAATTTAATTAATATGAGAGAGAGTGAGCGAAGAAAGTTCAACGCGCATTAAATACAATATTATGCGAGACTTTAAATGCTAGGTTTGTATTGTCGGCCGTTTGGTGTAGTG